>NC_047508.1:23808398-24108398 GCF_902827115.2 Pseudochaenichthys georgianus | reverse complement strand
CCCTCAGCTCTCCCACAGTTTTTGGTCTCTTCTCCTTTAAAACTCTCACAGCAAGCGTATCAGCAGGGTACATTTTACTTCCCTCAGCAGACACAATTCGCCCAAGATAGCGAACCTCATTCTTGAACACTTCGCACTTGCTGGGCTTCAGTTTTATCCCATGCTGCCGTAGTCGTTGTAGCACTGTCCTCACATGTTCTACATGGTCGTTGAATGATCTGCTAAAGACTAGGGTGTCATCCAGATACGGGATACATATTTCATCTCTTAGCCCTACCAAACATTCTTCCATGCAGCGATGGAAGGCAGCTGGGGCGTTCATTAGTCCGAAGGGAATCCTTATCCATTCATAAAGACCCCAGGGAGTCACAAAAGCAGTCATGTATCTGCTCTCTTTGGCCATGACGCCCTGGTGATAAGCTTTCCCTTGATCCAAAAGAGAAAACCAGGAGTTTCCTCCAAGGCCATCCATGATGTCCTGCACTCTGGGAATAGGTTGGCGGTCGGGGAGAGTTTTTCTGTTCAGTTCCCGGAAGTCAATACAAAGTCTCAAACTCCCATCTTTTTTCCGAACACAAACGACTGGTGATGCATATGGCGAGTTGGACTTCTTAACCCAGCCTTGTGCAATCAGTCATGCAAGTAGTCCTTCATTTCTCTGTATAACGGCTTAGGCACAGAAATGTATCTTTTTGCCACAGCTTCTGTGTCTTTCAGCGATATACTTAGTTACAGGTTCTCGATGCAGCCAATGTCATCATCTGTTTGTGAAAAGGAGGAAGACTCCTCTCTCAACATCTGGTGGACTTTCTCTTGCTCTAGCTCACTAAGGTGGCTCAGCTTCACAGGTGGATCCCATGTCATTAGCAGCTTGGTTCTCTTCAACTCTGATGTGATTAATCGTGCTTGATGCAGGGCGAGACCCCTCTAGTATTGAGGCTGGGTACACTGCCTGAATTTGCTGGACAGTTCCAATCACAGTTCTACCTGCCAACACTATTTCATGGTCCGTAGGGTTCTGCACACTCACAATAATGGATGGTTTGGTGCCTTTTCTCACCTTTACGAGCGTGTCGCAGAATTCGAGTCCTTCTGCCCAGCGGGGGTTCACATCGGGCTCAAACACTAGCGTGATATTATCTTGTGGTGACTGCATCCGCACCTGGCACTGAACTTGGACAGATGTATGTTTTGGTATGCTGATCCTCTGTTTCTTTGTCTTGACAACATATTCATCTGTTTGTTCAGCACTGATCTGTTTCACAAAGGCTTTTGCTTGAGTTGGCTCCAGGTCAGGGAATACTGCCCTTACTGCATCACCCAGCTGTTCACTGTCAGTAGTGTTTGACTGTTTCAGCTTGCTGCCTATGATGCGCTCAATGACATTGGAGCCTATTATTGGTCGAACAAGCTTGTTACCTCTCATTACCAGTGTGGGGACAGCAACTTCTAATGAAGGTGCATTCTCTGGAGCTAGTTTAAAGGTGACTTCCACCCAACCTGCATATGGCATGTTCTCCCCATTTGCTGCCACTATGTCAAGTGTGTCTGCCGTATCCAAAATCTCAGAAATGTCTCTTAGTCTCATGTCAGGTAAGTGTACTTCTTTCCACATCTCATCAATAATTGTGACCTGGGAGCCTGAGTCCCATAAGGCTTGAACCAATTTACCGTGGATGTAGCAGTCGATCAGGTATTTCTTTCCAACTAACGGAACCATTTTAGTCTGTTTTTCTCTTTTAGGGGCTGAGTTCATGGTCATGCAATGGGACGGGGCACATTTTTCTCGATGCACAGCCCAGTCATCCACTTGACATAGTTTAGAACAGTAAAGTACATATTTATAGGCACATTGTTTAAATGTAACTTTTTCGTCCTTTTTCCCACAATGTGTGCATTGTTGAGACATTACTGTGTCACTCATACGCCCACGGTTTGGTGGTGGAACGCTGCGCTGTGTGTCAAAGCTCAGATGATATTGCGCATTTTCTTCTCTGTGTCCCGGACCAGGAGTGAACCAATGTCCCTGTGGCAGTCCCTGCCTCTGATGGCCTGGGAATTGCTGAACTGATGTGGGATCTGGCCCTTGTGCTTGTGGCTGTTGCTGTGTAGACTCTCTGATTTGAGACACTTCTGCTCTAAGATCTTTCAGTAGAGCCATCTCAGATCTTATCTCTTTAAGCTGGGAGAGTACCATAGGAGGGATTGTATCTATGTTTTTCTGAGCACAATGTTTTTCTATCTTTTCAACAGGAGCATCATTGGACTGAGCTGCATGTATCATGACAGGGCGTTGTTGTCCTAACAATTTTCTTTTACTCTGCGTCTCTTGCTCACAGGCACAAGCTGCATTCATCCGCTCTACGCTCTAATAACAGTTCATCAGAGATGTCAGTCTGCTCAAGGTATGGTTGGAGATCACATTTTACATTATCACTCTGGAGACCAGTTAACACAGTGTCAAGGAACATGTTCTGCACTAAGCATGGATCATATTTGAGACCTGACTCAGCTTCTTGGGAGGCAAACAAAATCTTCTGTCTCAGGTCAAAAGCTCGGATAAGGAAGTTCTGTTGGGTTTCCTTGATGCCCTGAACCTCAGAGGTGAGCTGCTTATAGAGGTCTGTTGCACTCTTCTCCTGGTAATGGGAACGGAGTATACGTCTCAATGTTGGTAAGGTCAAGTTAGTTTTCCCCTCCAAATAACTACGGAGCTGCATGCCAGGAGAAATGGCTCTTATCACTGCATCCACAATCTCAGGTTCTGGAAACCCTTTACTGAGTCCATGTTCAATTTGGCGAGCTCAACTTGAAAAAGTAAGCTTATCTTTTTGCCCATGCACACCAATTTGGCCAGATATTTTTTAATTCCTTGAACCATGGGGGGTGTGCATGGCTGATGGCTGTGCTGTGTCCTGGCTAGAAGACATATTGTGTGTTTCTTTGTTCACTTTCTTCTCTTTCTCTGTTGTTGTACTTGCTAACTGCAGCTGCAAGGCTTCAATTTCTTTCATTATCTTTTCCCGCTCTTGATCCTTCTTAATCTTTTCCTCATTTGCCAATCTTTCCTGTACACTTACTTGTGTGTCACTTGTAACAGCTTGGAGTTCTGACATTTTGTCTTGAAAATGAAGGAGTTCAGACATTCCCTTATCCTCAAGCTCATCCCTCTGTATGTGATTTGAAATCAATGTCATGAGAGCTGTTCGACTCCTGCCTGTAACAAACTCAAGCTCTGGACCTGCGATGATTAGAAAGTCACATAACTCTACCAAGGTGTCTCTGGGGAGCACACACAATTTTCCGATTATTTCTAGCTGTAATTTTTCCATCTCTGACTCCATTTCTGCATTAGAGCATGGGTTAAACCAGGGGTGCCCAACCTTTTTTGAACCGAGAGCTACTTTTAAAGTTGCTAGTCTGCCGAGATCTACCAGTCCAAATAGAGAGGCGTAGCCATTACTGACAGCCTACTACCAGGTAATACACACTTCTACTTGTATAAAACTGACCTTTGTACGATTAATACTTCATAAAATAATGCAGATCCTTTATCTTACCTCTTTCTAATCTACACACATACAAGTATTTAACTGAAGTTACACAACAGTGTTGTTGATACAGAGTTGGAGTTTATTCACACGTCACTACAGTGGGTAATGTTTTCAAGAAACATTGAACAGTGCTGCCACATATGACACAGGAAAAAAAGAAAAGACTCTGAACCCTTTCTTTGCCATTATATAAAAATAGTGTTGCTACAAAAGTATAAATTAGGCTTACTAATAAGACGACTCAGATCTGAAACTACAGGAATCTGCTGCAACAGTGCAATAAAAAAGACTGCAAGCAACACTAGTTTCTTAACCTGAATTGATAATAGACTATAATCAATTTAAGTTTGCATTCTTATACAATTTTGTACAATAATTATAATGAATAAGTTCAAACAAACTAAAACTTACAGCTGATTAATAACGGTATCTAACTTGAGTTTTTATTATATCAAAAACCTGTTGAAATGCTTCTGTTATTTTTACTGTCCCCCAAAAGCGTGTCGGCAGCCTCCAGGAATGCTTCTTTCACAACTTCATGTGGTTCGCAAGAACGTGACTGACACGATAAGATGCTATGGTAGCAGCCTTGCTCTTGTTGTTGGGCCTGGTGAAAATGGACTGCTGTGCATTTAGATGTCCTTTCAGGTCCCTCACCTTTTGGGAGCGTAGGGCAGAATTAGGAGGGAATTCCGTCTCGGAGCGTTTGTGCATTGTTTTGAAATGCCACTCCTAAATTACTCTTCTTCGATAAATCTACGCTCGCATTGCAGATGAGACAGAAGGACTTTGAATTGGAATAAATACAAAAATAATCATCCTCCCACTCGGAGTTAAAATTCTATATGTTTTGCTTCTGCCATAATTGCGGTCTTGTTTGTGTGCGGACTGTCACTCCTGTTGACACGGACAACGTTAGCGAATTAGTGCACTGCCCACTAGCCACGCCCCGGCATTATTCTGGCACAGGAAGATTATGTTATAGGACATTAACGATAAAACAGAATATTGTTGTTCTATTTTTAGACACATCTCGCGATCGACTGGGAATTAGGGATGCCAGCGATTATTCGATTATTCGAATATTCGCTACAGTCTCCATAATCGAATATTATTTTTAAAAATCGATTTTATTGTAAACTTGGAGGAAGCCTGCGTGCAGAGCAGACTGCTGCTGCAGCACGCTACACACCGCCCCCGCCCCCACCCCCCCTCTCCCTCACACGTGCGACTAAAGATGAACAAAGCGGCAGGTAAAAAGAGTTCCTCCTCGTGGAACTACTTCGAACTTACAAGTCCAAAGGAAGTTAAATGCAAGCTCTGCGAAAAGACGTTGGTCTATCACAGCTCAACCTCAACAATGCATTCTCATTTGAGTGCGAAGCACGCCAAAGAGGTTACAGAGAAAGACGCAGCACAGCCGGCCATTACCAACTTCACTTCAAGGCCACGTCGTTGTGATGACATGCTTGTTTGTTGTTTGTACTGTTAAACATGTTCCAGTAAAGAAAACAACGGAATTCCTTTTTTTTTTTTTCTCCCACGGGGAGGGGGGGTCGGTTGAATAATCGATTATTATTCGACAGGGCTGCCGAATAATCGATTTTGATCATGGTCAGTTTCTGGCAACCCTACTGGGAATCTCCCCGCGATCGACCGGTCGATAATTTGGGGGAAATATTAGACAAGGAAACAGAGACGTTTTTAGCTTGCTTCAAGGTCCAATGTATTATGCCAACCAATAAAATGGTACACATTCATAGCACTCTGTACAGTGGCGGGCCGTGCATTTCACACCTAGGCCTTCAGTGATGTCCGACACAGTCCTACCTGAATTATTCCACCTCTTAATACCATCATTATGACGCCATGGCTCTAGAAACTATACATTTAGACAGAAACGCAGTATAACCGGGCGTTGCATCACCTTAACATAGTCAAGTACAACAGAGTTATATTAATATTTCCGAAGCATTTATAATCAATATATCCGCATTTACAATTAAGAGTGTTAAACTACCAGCTTTAAGATCGCTTGGATACTGTCAAAACTTAAAAATAAAAGGGGCTTTTAAGGCATTAGTCTACAAAGTTTTATTAAGTCCACCAAAAGTATGTGAGCTTTAACAAGTTTGTTCACTAAACAGCGCATTGTCGCACCCAAAGCAGTTTCATTTAAGAAACGTGACGATAAAGACACAAACTATTCACTGAAAAGAAAAGAAAACAAACAATTAATTTGCATTTGTTCATGAGGGTATATTTGCGACAGTGGTGAAAGTGTATTCCTAGCCCTGAATGTCCACTTTGATAAAGGTTAAACCAAAACAATTCAACAAGTCTCCTTGAGTACTTTTACTGCACAGCTGAGCCAGTGCGCCACACACATCTCTATATCTCTTGCAGAAGCATCAAACATATATTTTTTATATATTTGTCATTTTAATTACATATATATTAATTCGTTAATATTGATTTAATATTAACGACATAAAATGACAAAAATATATTAAAATAAAAAATAAAATGCTTTGTACTCACCAAAACAACTGATTATTTGAACACAAAATCCATCCTCCTTTCTTTCCTCAAGAAGACTTCAATGACTCTGTTGTACAGTTTATCTGTGCGTTTCAGTTCCACCAATAAGTCATTTTCTAAAGACATGAAGGCTAATGATGAAAGCCGAGTCTGTCCAGTAGAATTTCTGGCATAAGTTTTAATTCGCTTTAAGGCCGAGAATGACCGCTCGACAGAAGCAGTGGACACAGGGATAGTCACTGCCACACATGCCAATGTGTAAAGCTGCCCCATGCTCTCACTCAGATTTTTCTGCTTAAGGAAATCAAGGAGATCAGTGGGACTTTTCCCTTCAAAATCAGTCATGGCATACATTACAGTCAGTTCTGTTTTTAGCCGGGACAGATCGAACAGTGTTCCGTGACTCTGTGTTAATTTGGCTAAGGCTGTTTGCGGGAATTCTTTCCGGTAGGTCTGAAAGTGCTGGGGGTCCAGGAGGGAGAGAAACATACATTTTTCGTGGTCTTGAAACCTACTCCGTATCTGGCAAAGAATGTTGTCCAGAATATTGCTGTGGAGTTGTTGGTAGTATGCACGAAGGTCTCCTTGTGCTGTACGTGGGCCTCTGCGTGCACTCGGACCATTTGAGATGCGCGCTGTGTCCTCGTAGATCTGACGAAACTGGCACCTCTCTCGCTCAATTGTGTCACAAAACTCGTTCACCCTTGTCAGACAGAATTGTACATCCAATGTTTGTTTCTGTAGTATTCCAAAGAGCACATCTGAATGCTTAAAAATCCCATTGAATGTTTCAAGCAAAGAACAAAACTCAAAATCATCCAGACGTGCATTAAATCCATCAGCGCTAAGCACGTAGTTTACTCTGTTTCTGGACTTGGCGCTTTCATCATGTCCCCTAAATGAAAGTTCCTGTTTACCCAAAAACAGGACACAATCAATCAGTCTTTTCAATATTTCCCTATTTTTGTTCACCCTTTCGTTGTGGAGCTCCGTTTCCCGGCGCACTTGTTCGTTGAGCTGTAGATCCACTCGGGTGTCCCCAAAGGTTTTCAAAAGCACCATTGCTTGTAAGTGCCCAGCCGTGCTTTGGTGTCTCGTTGCTGCCTTGGTTAGACAACTCAAGTTTGCAAATCCAGTGTGGCTCCAAACACCAAATCGATCATTTGCAAATAGCAGGCATTCCCAGCAGTACAATTTGCAGTGCCTCTCGGAGGCTGTGAGCCAGGGGTACCGCTCGTAGTTAGTGATTTGAAAGTGGCGGACAAACCCTTTTCCCCGCTGTGATAGGCTCGCTAGCGTCGGGGTTGGCCGTTCTCTTCTCACAATGTCTAGCTTTTCTTGAAAAGTTTGTCTTGAAAATGACATTGTAATTATATCTGCGACCAAATCGATCTCTTCTCCTCCTTCAGCCATTGTGGGTTGAAAAAAAACAGCTTGTAGAAATCTACACATTAGCTCGTTCAAATTCAAGTTCAGTTTGCTAGCTCTACATAGCTCTGCCTCTCAATAGTGCGTATCCAATCAAAAGACGTGCACGTGCTGACGTCATCGTACGCCTGCTAGCTGGCCCGTTGTCGCCAACTCAAAATCTGATTGGTTAACGCCACAGTTTTGTTTCCGTTCACTTTAAGCTACAGGCGCCCGCACTGTTGATTCTGAAGGCCTAAGGGCAGATTTCTTGGACCCTGGTAACACATTATGGCTGAAATATGATTGGATAAAAGCTCTAACATAAAGGCCAGCCCTCCAAATCTTGTTCTGAGGCTGGAAGCAGCGCAACCAAGAGGAAAGCTATGAAATGAAAAGAATAGACTATGGGGAATAATTTAATACATATTTGTGGAAAAAATATATCAAAATTAAATTTATATTCTGATGATGTTTAGGCCAGCAGAGAATGCCTTGCTGGCCCTGACGGCCCACCACTGACTCTGTATAATACAAAACATCGATTCTTGACATAAAACAACTACTAACAATACACATACTGCAAACATATATCCAATTTAACACACAAAATGTCCTTCTTGGAGCTAAACTGCACCATCATAGCTAGCAGCGCTAGAATAGCTAACGGCGCTAGCAAAGCTAGCATACACAGCTACAACAAGAACCCAGAAAAACCCTCCAAAAATACCCTCTAACAACTATCACGCCAACAGTGTGCTTTTCACATTAATATTACACACAGACAGTCTACACATATAACATTTATCACGGATGAACTCACCTAATTTGGGGGAAATATTAGACAAGGAAACAGAGACGTTTTTAGCTTGCTTCAAGGTCCAATGTATTATGCACCCGTGGCAAGCTACAAGCGCCCTCTGCTGGACAGACCCGGAAGGTCATCAACCATGACTTGTCATATCTATTACACCTGCATCTATAATAAGAAGCGTGAGTCGGCATACACTAATGAGTTAAATTGCAATGAGCAATGTTTGACCTGCACTCACACATATTTCACTCATTGTGTGACTTTGAAATCACAGAGAATAATTAAAGGGGAAGTATGCCGATTTCACACATCAAAGTCTGTTTACAGGGGTGTACTGCTGCATCTGTGAAAAAAAAAGTTGTATAAAGCCTTTTGTGTCTCTAAAAGGGCGGTGTGTGAAATCTGATGAATTGCTGAATGTCACTTGAGACTTGAGTTTCAGATAAAGCGTGATGACTACACGTTTAAGAATTAAAAAAGGTGTCCGGGGTCATGAAATTGGGAAGAAGTGAGTTTAACAATCTCTGTAGCCCGCTCGCATCTGTCATATTTGTGTCGCAGAAGCCATTATTTAACAGTTATGTGCTGTACTTTTCATGAAAGGTTTACTGATCATCATGTGTAAAATCACTGGAATTTGCCTTTAAGAGACTTCCAGCAACCCTGCACAGCTGCAGAGAAAATATTCTACATTAATCTTACATTAGTCCAGCTCTATTATTTGTTAACTTAAAGAAACCTAGAATACGCTGCCTTCTGTGTCCCTGAATGCAACAATATATATATATATATATATATATAAGGCTTGTGTTTGTTCACTTTGCTGCTCCTCTATCAGTAAAGCTGTACTCTTCTTTATCCATCCCTAAAAAACTCTGTCATGAATGTATGTTCATGTGTGTACATTTACTATTTAATGTATACCCTGAGAGCAGAGTGTACTTACACACTCCCTTCCATCTGTGGCCTCAAGTAACACTTCACTGAGCTTCAGTTTCCTTACAACTCTTTTCTTCTCTTCATCTCTAACCTGTTCTCGCATACTTTCCCAAGCCTCACAAAGACACCATTTATTTATTTTCTCTTCCCACCTGGGCCTGTTAATGGGTGAAGGTGTGGCGTTAAGCGTCACTGTGTGAACTCTCATCAGCACGAGCGCGCAGCTGTGCAGAGTTACTGCAGTCAGTGTGAGAGCCGCTCTGCCAGCATGAAGAAAGTTTACAGCCTAGTGAACATAACTAAAGCCAAGGACCAGGAGGCCGTGCAGTCCATCTGCATCAAGGTATCACTGCTTTTGTTTCAGAAGCTCTGTTTCTCTTTGTTTTTCCTTTTAGAGGGCAGCGATCCAGGTCTGCATTTTGAATTACCATTAGGTTGTTTTAAATGTGAGCAATTAAATAAACATTTAGAAAAATAAACCTTTATATCAATTTTTAATCACAACAGCCCATTTCCTTTGGTTTTATTGACTGTTACTCACACAAAAATGGTTCCAAAAAATGTAGGCTTTTCAGGTAACACATAAATGCATAATTGGTTTCCCACAGGGGTTTATTTACACAACTCCACCTTGATTAAAAGTGTGTAAGCTTTTATTGTGCCTTATTTCATTGAACGTCAACAGTAGCTGGTTGGAGCGCTTTAAGAGATGGTTTTGTAAACATTAGCTAAACTTTCCCACTGCCTAATGTCACAGCTTAATGTCTTTTATGTTAAGGATTAAGCAGCTGCTTGAGGGAGTAGCACACAGTATTCAAGAGATTGTTTTTAAGTGAGCAGTACTGAGAACAAAAATAAAGTTACACCTCTCAGACCAGTCCATTGATGAACATGACAAATGTGTTTTTACTTTTGGTGTGGTATTTTATTGATTCTTCTGAAAGTCAGGGATCTTTACACATACAATCTGGTCAGCAAAGTGGAGCAATTGAGGCTTTATTCCAATACTTTATCAACCAATGAAAATCAAGGGGATTATGAAGAAAATGAATTATGATTGACTTATGGGAACAACTTTATAATGGTTATTAATCTAACTGAAGTCAGAGAAAAAGAGAACCTCATTATAAACGCTCAGGAGCAGTTCAATCAATCAATCAATCAATCAATCAATCAATCAATCAATCAATCAATCAATCAATCAATCAATCAATCAATGTTTATTTATATAGCCCAATATCACAAATGTTACATTTGTCGCAGTGGACTTCACAGTGTGTACAGAATATCAGTATGACAATACGACACCCTCTGTCCTTAGACCCTCACATCGTACAAGGAAAAACTTCCGGAGAAAACACATTCATCACAGTTCAAGCATAATTGCTTGTAACGTGGATTACAGGCCTCGGTTTGATTCATAACAGTGATGAATGTCATTTGTTACACATTATTATCCTTACAGCAGTTGCATGACATACAACTGAGCAATATACGTACTTTAAAATTCATGGAGGGAATGCAATGACCTTTCAGAGAGGCCTTGGCACAGCAGAGGGGTCAAAGAGAAGAGCAACAGCACCAACACATTGCGCTCCTTAAGAGGGTTATTTTATCCATTCAAGAGACGTAAGAGACATGATAGAACCATTTTAACCAACTGGGTAGCGCTTGGTGTGAGTAAACTGACCTGTATGTGTAAAATGAGTGAAGTTCATGCTCAAAATAAAGATTTGATTTAGTAGGGTGTAGGAGTATGATGTACATGCAGTATACGGTCATTCCATACTATCATTTTTGAGCAGAGTTTCGTACTAAATGATCCAAAAAACCTGTGGTCCTAAAGCTCCAAATGCTCAATGCATGTTATTGGGAGGTGGGGTCAGTGTGTCTGTGTTTTTGGAGCTGGACTTGAAGCACAGGCAGCAGAGGCAGGCGAGCAGCCAGAGAGCGGACATGGACAAGTGGGACTCGTGTGGCAGCAGCCCAGCCTTCACACAGCCACAACGAATGGTGAGACAGCAGCAGATACAGGGATAAAGAGAAGAGAGGGAGATGGTGATAGTGACTTAGAAAGGGGGTCCTTTACAAGAAAGACTGCTGTGAAGGGTGCTGATGTGCAATTGCCAATTTAGAATTTCATTACAACATCAGTTCTGTTTCAAGCATGAAGTTGCAAAGACTTTATGGTTGTGACCTGCAGTCAAATTACAACTGATTTACTTAGTTGACTATTGCATCTGTTTGTGTCTCTTCTTTTTTGCCTCCACAGCAAATACAGTTCAATGACCAGAAGCACGAATTCAACAAACGTCCCGCCAATACAGGTCGTCGCTCTTTGTCTAGATCCATCTCGCGGTCGTCTACTGACAGCTACAGTTCAGGTATGGCAACATGAAAATCACACACACGCTCTTAAGTCTGATCACATGTCTCTGATACATAAACTGAGCTGGTTCTGATCCCAAGACACGAGAACCGCAGGCCCCGGGGGATTATCCTCGGTGCTTTCTCCTTCAGCTAAACGAAAAGTCTCCTGAAGAATTAAGTCTCTTTAATTTGGTCCTAATCGGCTCTGTAAGCCTTTCTCAAATGTCACTGCCAGAGTTTATACAGACTTCAAAGGCTCAGATAAAAACGATCAACTAGCTACAGACTGACTCCAAACACACAACAATCAACACTGGAAAACCAGAGCCGATTCATAACGTTTAAAGCTTTCCAAAAAACCATGTTTTTTTCTCTTTCATACTTCAACTTACTGCTTCTGGACACAACATTATATCAGATTTTTTTTGATACAATTTATTTCAGTGTGCAGCGAGAGCTCTGAGGACGAGTCCTCTCCCCGAGACAAACTTCAGGCGACCTCAAAAGGCCTTTCTGACTTCTGCATCAAAAACATCCAGCAAGCTGAATTTGGACGCAGAGAAATAACGATCGCAGAGCAAGGTAAAGCTGTTCATGTCCTCACAAGTGGTAATGATTATACATTTATGTAGCAATCATCCAAGTACCAAATTGAGTGTGTCTTGTTGGCTGCTGTTATTCAGAAATGCCAGCGCTGATGATCCTGAGGAAAAGAGCAGGAGGAGAGAAACCTCTGGCAGGAGCCAAAGTGATGGGCTGCACACACATCACACCACAGACAGCGGTCAGTTCAGCACACACACACACACACACACACACACACACACACACACACACACACACACACACACACACACACACACACACACACACACACACACACACACACACACACACACACACACACACACACACACACACACACACACACACACACACACACACACACACACACACACACACACACACACACACACACACACCCCCCATCCATCTGCTATTCGATCCTAGATTTAGCTTTTAATAAAGTTCCCTGTGTGAACTAAGATGAGGTCTGTCTGAGTAGAAAGATGAATGCTCAATACTACCACCAACTTTAAGTTCAGATTTGCCATTTCCTTTTTTCACTATATGTTTGTAATAGTTTTGACAGTAGGTTTTATAATATATCTATATCTGTTTGCATTTACATTTCTCGTCCTTTGTTTATATTTGAACCATTTAGGATTTTTTATTTGCTGGTCTCTTGCAGGTGTTGATGGAGACTCTCTCTCGGTTGGGGGCTCAGTGTCGCTGGGCGGCCTGTAACATCTTCTCCACTCAGAACGCTGTGGCTGCTGCTCTGGCTGAAGGAGGTACGACTGTCTGTGTCACCTCCTCCTCCAATCTGGCTCATCTGTTTTTATATCAATACAATTATTTTTTTAACTAAGTGATTGATACTCTCTTCATCTCAGGCATATCAGTGTTTGCGTGGAAAGGAGAATCAGAGGACGACTTCTGGTGGTGTATTGACCGGTGTGTCGGAGCTGAGAGCTGGCAGCCCAACATGGTACTGATATCAGCAGACAGGACTCGTTATTCATTTAAATATTTAGAAGCGAAAGTTTGTAGATATGAAACTGAAATAAGTTCAACCCAGTGAAATGAGGTTTGGTGGCCTTTAAACCAGTGGTACTTGACAACTAAATTAAGAATCTACCCATTCTAAATGTTGTACAAAAAACGATGACTACAAAGATCTTTGTTGTGTAGTTATTTTAAAAATGCAATAAGAAAATTCTTAGTTAGGGATTTGTTTGTGTTAAAGTAATGTAATATTATTTTTCTTATTTCCTTTACATAGTTTGCACAGTCTGCTCCAATAATGCATGTCAGACAAAAACTGTAGCAATCTTTCTCTATACATAAAATGCAGTAAGGTGTATGAATATGAATTATACTGTACATTCTAAGATATATGGATTTGGCTATTCAAGGCTCTAAGTGTCAAGTACTAAAATGTATTTAACATTATCTGAGCTACAGCCCAATCTCCTACAGTCAGCACACTGATAGATAGTAAAGTTGAAATGAAAGTCTATTTTTTGTTTGGGTAAACTGTGCCTCTTATTGCTGTTACAAAGGTCTTAATTGAGTTTAGCTGTGTTTCTCCCCCCACAGATCCTGGATGACGGAGGTGACCTAACCCACTGGATCCAGAAGAAGTACCCGAGCATTTTCAAGAAGTTGAAAGGCATCGTGGAGGAAAGTGTTACAGGAATCTATCGGTGGGTTTTACACAAAATATAGCATATGTTATATAAGCACAGGCGGAGCCCTCTACTGGACTCTATGGGGTTTCTATCTTCTCCACATCACACGTGTGTCTGCCCTCATATTTCAGGTTATACCAGCTGTCAAAGGCAGGCAGGCTGTGTGTCCCGGCCATGAACGTTAACGACTCAGTGACTAAGCAGAAATTTGACAACCTTTACTGCTGCAAGGAGTCCGTACTGGATGGGTAATACATTATTTTTTAAACGTATACAGATACGAGCACTGGTACAATTCAGAGCAGCAGCCTGACCGTGTTGAACTCTTCTGTCAGGTTGAAGAGAACCACTGACGTCATGTTTGGAGGAAAGCAGGTGGTGGTGTGCGGATATGGGGAGGTCAGTAAAGCTCCCAGCGCTGCTGGACATTGTGACATACTGTACATTAAAGCAGCTCTAACATCCTCTTTTCTTCCTCCTTCAGGTTGGCAAAGGTTGCTGTGCTGCTCTGAAAGCGTTGGGTACTGTTGTCAACGTCACAGAAGCGGATCCCATTTGTGCCCTTCAGGCCTGGTATGAATAGAGGAAGCTTTTATCAGCACAGATGTAAAGTCTGTTTGATTCTTTCAATGGCACATTGAAGCAAAACATCAAGACATAAACAAAAGTGTGACTCTCCCCCCCCCCCCCCCCCCCCTCTCAGCATGGATGGCTTCAGAGTGATTAAACTGGGTGAAGTGGTCAGACAGGTGGACATGGTCATCACATGCACAGGTAATTGATGTTCTCTACAAACTAATATGAGCTCTCATATAAGTAACAAAACAGTTCCCAGTTGATATGTCTGTCTCTGCAGGCAATAAAAACGTGGTTGGTAGGGAACATATGGACAGAATGAAGAATGGCTGCATAGTCTGCAACATGGGACACTCCAACACTGAGATAGATTTGGTATGAACTCTATGTGTGTTAATGAATGTGTTTTTCTGATGTATGATCCAGTTCTTATTGAAAAGTAATAGCTTCCTTCGACTGTATGTTATGTGACCCAATGATTCCAAGTCAATGCAGCATTGTAGTACTACACTGGATGAGTGGGACACATTGTTTTAAATCTAGTTACTGGGTCACATGACATGGAAGTTATTGAAAACTAAATAAATTATATATATTTTTTTATATTTATGTAAATCAATTTACAACACATCAGTAATCACAACAGGTGTGGCACAGTACATTTATTTCCAAACTATAATTACCACAAAGAGGAATTTCTTAACACACAAATGAACACTACAACCTTGTTTCTTAACTTAAGTAACTACAGTAAAGCTGTAAATAGACAATATTATTTACCTCTGAAGTCTAGTGGAGGGGAAGTATACATCTGCATAAAATGAGAATACTCAAGTCAAGAACAATAAGCTTAAATATGTACTTGAGTAAATGTACTTTACTTTAAACTGTAAAAATGAAGCTTTTTTGTGTGACTCATTCTCTTAGGTGAGTCTACGAACAGCGGAGCTGAGGTGGGAGCGTGTGAGGCCTCAGGTGGATCATGTTATCTGGCCTGATGGCAGGAGAATCGTCCTGCTGGCTGAGGTGATGATACTGTTATTATTTACACCAGCACCGAGAGATAACGTACGTAAACCTATTTATGTTAAAGAATAGCCCCACAGTTTACTCTGAAATAGGATCTGGGCCATCATGAAGGGGCTGCTGCACTAATGACTGACCTCATGCACATTGTCCTGCTTACTACACAGACAATACAAAATACATGAATCACCTGACCTCAGAATCAATTTAAATGATTTCAAGTTAAAGTAACCCTAGCTTTTTTTAATGTTTAAAAGGTCGATATTGTTGTGTAAATGTATGTTTTTGTTTTACTTTTCTCACATAGCATCAAGCTATCCCTGTTAGTCAGCATTAAAGACAGCCCAGCGATTTTTCTTTCTATGCAATAACTCTAAGAAAAGGCATACTCGTGAAGTCTTTTCCACATCTCTATACTTACCTGCTGACATTCCTAGTTTATTTGAGCTACACTAACCTTACAGGGAGCTGGCAATGTTTTCCTATCAATGTTTAACTAACTGGCCAGCTAATAGTTAGCCTAACCCATTCAAACATAAACCCATTCCTGCATAATACTTTGTTGAAATGCTAATGCTAAAGAAACAGAGAAGCTTAAAGGTCAAGAGAAATGCATAAACAGAAAAGAGTTAGACCAACCTGGGCTGACTGGAGTTTGATTTTCTCAGACTGCCACAGCTCTTTAGCTCTCTGTTACAAGCTTAAGTTAGCATGCACTTGTTAGAATGCAGTGGCTACCTTGCATTGGTTAGCATGCATTGGTTAAACTGGAACAAGACAAGTAGGCCTACTGCATATCAATCCAAGACCAAGACCCCCTAAAAAATGTATGCTTTTCTTTATCTGTGTTTAAAAGTGACCTTGGAAAAGTGGCCAATCATTCTAAATAAGGTGAAGCTAGTTAACTTTATATACACAAGCAAAGGTTTTTGACTTCTTAAATTGACTTTAAATTATTCCTTAGCATTACTATGGTGGCCCTGAAGGTCAAAAGCTTATTTGTTAATGATTTGAGCACCAATAACAGATTTACCTGATTGCTGTTAAAGTATTTGGTTCCTAACTGGATTAGGTCTGCAGCAGGAGAGACAGAAGGCTATTCTACATCACAGTAAGTCATTTTCTATTTTCTCTCAGGGCCGTTTGCTGAATCTGAGCTGCTCCACAGTGCCCTCTTTCGTCCTCTCCATCACTGCTACGACTCAGGTATAATAATATGTCTTATGTCATTTACATGAGAGATTTATTTAGAAAAATACTGGAACTCTTTCATTATTCCCTAATTGTATTGCAGAGGAAGAATCTTTTTGTGGGGAAGTATTCCTTTAACTCTTGCTCTTTTACCTCAGGCTCTGGCTCTCATAGAGCTTTACAGTGCTCCAGAAGGACGTTACAAACAGGACGTCTACCTGCTGCCAAAGAAAATGGGCAAGTCCTCAGCTTGATTATCCAAATATATATATGATATTCAATATATATTTTCAATATCATCTTATTCAGACACAATAAAGCCTCTTCAAATTGCAGATGAATATGTGGCCAGTCTTCACCTGCCAACGTTTGATGCTCACCTCACAGAGCTGACTGATGAACAGGGCAAGTACCTGGGCATCAGCAAACATGGACCCTACAAACCCAACTACTACAGGTGAGGAAATGAACACTTTTCTTACAATAATCAATACATCCATGTTATTGTTTGCATGTAACATAGATATGTTTCTTTCCTTAGGTATTAACCCTCTGGATATAAAGTTATTGTGGATTTGATATTGGATGAAAACCTGCAGACAGAGCTCTGACGCCCTCTACAGTCCCACAATGACACAGACACGATGTTACACAAACTTTGACTGATTGTTTGTGTATGGGTTTTATGTAATCAACTATTTCTGGTTATGAATGTTAATAGTATCAAGAATGTAATCACATTGAATTATTAATTGAATGTTAACAAGTCATAATAGTAAAAAATACATACAAATTCTGAATGGGAATTATTTATTCAATTGTTTGAAAATATAATTTACTTACCGGAGCAGCAATCGTTAATGTATTTTTAGGAGACCACAAGTAGAATGATAAGAAATAATTGAACAGTAGTGTTAGTCATACTTGATGCTTTTCCCAATTGTGTAAAACCATTACAACAGCATGGACAGTATTTTAAGGTTAATGTCAATGTTCATTACAAAGACACAACCTCACAGGTCTATATATATTTATATTAAATCATACTTTTTTTCAATGATTTATGGTCAAACCTACAGGGCGAAGAATGTAAAAACGTTGTTACAATACATTTTGAGACCTTTCATAGAAATTCATCTAAAACATCATGTTATCAATAATAGTTCATTTCATTAAATAAATACATTTTAAATGTTAAATCTCTTCATTATTTAAATTTAGATTTGTATGTTTTTGTAACATATAAACATATTGTTAACAATTACAAATAAAATGTTTTTGTACATACATCCCTGTGTTAAGTGTTGGAAAGTGAGCTAAACATTTAACGCCACCTTAAAGCCGAGCAGCAGGACCTACAGCATGCTGAAGAGCCTCGTAAAATGACTGTTTCCCCACCAGGGGACGTAACAGCAATTTCGTCTTTGAGTGAGCATGAATGATGAGCATAATTACTTATGTTCGTGAAATGTTAAGGCTTCACTGTACATCCTGCTTAAGTATTTAGCACCAACACCTGATCTACAGTAGAACATCCTACTCAATAACACACCTCAATTAAGTGTACGCCTGGAAGCTAAATAAAAAGCTAAATCCAGGATCTTATGGCAGATGGACGTGTGTGTGTGTATATCAGGCACTTACACGCAATGTTATATTTAAAGGTTGCTGCCCCTTTTTTTGGTTTGAATTCCGTTTTAACTTGCTTGAAAATTAATTGTGTTAAAATAAAAATAAACGTTCTTATTCTTTTAATTTAGTTTGGATTAGCTTTTGGGCAAAGTGTTTGGTTCATACCAGATCCCCTGATACTCACAATTGCTTCACTAGCTGCCTGTGTTATTGTGTTTCATGCTAGACACTACGTAACTAATTATTCTCTAAATAAATCTAGCTGTTTTCCTCGATTGTTGCATCCTGTCTGTCTCTGATCATGAAGTCCTATAAATACCCCCTGTCCCTGGATTACTGTAATCCAGTCTCTCTCAGTTGTGTGTGTGTGTGTGTGTGTGTGTGTGTGTGTGTGTGTGTGTGTGTGTGTGTGTGTGTGTGTGTGTGTGTGTGTGTGTGTGTGTGTGTGTGTGTGTGTGTGTGTGTGATCCTTATTGAAGTAGTCACTGAATTTATAATGCTGCAGTACAACAACAATCTTCTCTTATTATTCTAGTGATACATCTCAAGTGTCTCATTCCCTCATTTGTCATGCAGCGACAATACATTAATCTGGGTTTGTCATTTTGGCCAAAAGAGGAAGCAGTCTTTCATTCCCTTTAACATGTTCTCTGAGATATGAGCTTCTATGATGTTAAACTGGAAGAAATGACACTCGCCATGATGGTTACATTTGGGTACAAAACCTTTAATAAAACACACACAAGAAACAGAAGAACAGGGACAGAAGCAATTAAACAGCCATTAGTTTAATAGATGAGATCCATCAACTTCCACACCCAATCTAATCTAATGACACTACTCATTCTCCTGTGTGTGTGTGTGTGTGTGTGTGTGTGTGTGTGTGTGTGTGTGTGTGTGTGTGTGTGTGTGTGTGTGTGTGTGTGTGTGTGTGTGTGTGTGTGTGTGTGTGTGTGTGTGTGTGTGTGTCCTGGGGCAGAGCTGCTGATAATCCATTGGTTGGGGATGCATCTGAGAATAACAGATGGCATGTGCAGCCTATACGCTGTTGAACCTGCATGCTCAGTTTTAGCAACCAGGAAGTATTCTGGGTGTGTGTGTGTGTGTGATTGTGTGATTGTGTGTGTGTCCTTGCCTCCTCCATGTTAGGGATTCTCCCTAAAGAGCTTTGATGCCTCCCTGCATCACTACGTGGTACTAATCACTCGTACCAGCTGTCAGCGTGTCAGCCTCTCTTCTTCCACTTAACCTCACTTCCTCTGCAGTCGGCCATAATGATGAACATATATCAGCTGCTGATGCCTCTGACTGCTCAGTCTCACCAAACGAGGTGCATTACCACTGATGTGATTTAGTATTTTTACTTAATCTATCGTCTTTTATCCCTTCCTTACGTTTTCGCTCTGGCCTAAACCTCTGTCAGTATTATCCTAGCTTTAAACCTAAAAATCTTCTAGCAGTTCTCAAGAATGTGGTAAATAAAAATTCCCCCCTATACTTAAATTACAGATTTGTATTCAGTTAAGGAATAGTTATAATCAGTGGAAATACTTTAGACGCAGATTGATGCCACTTATAAAACTTAGTCTAATAGAGTCAGAATTTAATAAATGTGCCTCTGTATAAATGAGACGAACCCGAGTTATTAAACGTATCATGTCCATTCCAGGTTAAATGGTTTGATGTAGCACTATCATCACTTATAAAGAACCTCAGCAGGGACTCATCTCAGACCTTTGGTGCCTGAGCGGGGTCGCCATTGATTTATTGACCGGGGAAGATAATAGTCAACCCAGTGCTTAATGGCCTGTGTATGGATTTATGGGTTATGTTCCTAATAGTTCAAACAAATCATTTATCTCATACCTTTGGTGTTTTAGGTCAAAGATTACACTTTTATGTAATGATCAGCTAAGTATGGCCAAGACAACCCCGAGGAGACATAACGGGAAATCTGATGGAGGACAGAGGCAGGACAAAGAGCATTTAGCATTGTTCTTTACAGAAATGGTGAACCTGTTGCTTGTCCTTGTGGAGCTTCTATCATGTTCTGAGACTGCAAGCATGCTCAGGGGGGGATGGTCAATTTGAAGCCATCACTGCTCCGCCAGTCACTCACACACCCAACAACCTGCCACCCATGACAGCACTAACACATACTCCTAAACACACAGTAATCCTCCCCCTGGGATGATGGTGGACGGCAGGTCAAAGCTCTCAGTCAGTTGTTGGCAAGTCTAGAACCACCGGATCCTTCCAGCCCACCAGAGTGAGTTCTACCATTGCCAAACACTGTGGGAGAGTGCAGCTGTCACAGCCACCAGATCCGAGTGACAAGTAGGGTTCAGGTTACACAGGACAGCTCAGTCTCAGTGGTGGAGCACCAGCCTCCATGGTAACCAGTGATATCTGAGAGGGATATGCAATCGATCAGATCCATAGTTTATCCTCCTCTTCTCTCTGTCTTTCTCTTTCAAAGAAGAGGCCTGGACATTTATGATCAGCTGATTGCCTATCTTGTCCTATATTGGCACCACACATGATTGCTCAAACGAAAAGAAACAAAGCAAAAATGTGCTAGTGCCAAAATGGGCAAAGAAGACGAGAAATTGCAGTTGGATAGGAGTAGCCCCAGTGTGGTTCAGTCTCTACTCTGTTTATGGCCCTATGGTAATTCACTGATTGTGTGCCGTGACAGTGAATTCTACCAGTGCCATACACAGAACAGGAGGAGATATAAGTGCAGTCCTGCCACGTTACTCAGAGCTGTCCTATAACCTGACCGTCTTTTCCTTCATTTGTCTGCAGCTTCCTCTTCAGACTCCCTGTAAAACCTATTGTGACCTTTTTAAAGTGTGAGGGGTCTCGTCTCTACAGTCCTGTGCAGAGTGGGAATAAGCAGACATTATCAGAATCAGCGGCCTCCTTCCCTCATCTCTGTTTCAGGGAGTGAATCCAGACAGACCATCTGCTGGGACAGACAGGCCTATAGAGGTGCTAGTCACCCAGTTTAGAAAATCTCCACACAAATTAGCTTGCATTTTATCCTTCTCAAAGTTATATTATCGTTAGCTTTTGGGACATATCTGGCCTCCTTGAGATCCCTCCTGATGCAGGTGGAAGAGCAGTCTGCTCCGATTGATTCTGGCTGTAGGGAATGATGTGCTAAGTGATTTTTGAGATGCTCCAAATGGGTCCCAAAGCAGGGCTCATCTTCCCGTTTCCGGGAGAGATCAATAGAGTAAAAAAAGAGAGAGAGAAAGAGAGGGAGGGCGAGGGAGAGGGAATAACAGACATCTCCTCATGTCTCACATCTTATTTGCTAATACTGAATAATAGTCACAAATAACAATATTATTATGAACGTATTTCCCGTTATATAATCAATGTTGCTGTGGAGGATGATGAAATGTTTTTACTCTGTGTTTGTATCTTTATAATGAAATGTAAAGCATAGCCGGAAGCTTTAAAAAAACACCACCATTATTATTTCAAAGATAATCTGATTCTTTTAGAGTTGATCTGATTCTTACCTTATACAAATTATCCATCCTCACTGCATGCATTTACAGTTTAGTTCAAAGAAAGACAAGAAGAAACCTTTGTGGTGGTATTCATCTGGAGTGACTGGGCTGGACCTTTTTGTCTGGTACTTCTTCAGTCCGTACCAGTGTGTCAGGTAACTCTCCGTGTCTCTCTCTCTCCGTCCCTCACTGCTTGTTTGGGCTGTATGGAAGGAGATTTTAGTAGACAGGTAATAAGTAGCTAAGCATCTTAACCCACTGGTGGTATAGTAATCCACGCTGCCCTCCTCCCGCTCCTTCTGCTGCTTCTGAATGCAGGCCTACAGCACATTTCCTATGCGCATTTTACGCACAGGACGCGCACTGCAGTGACCAAAAATAATGTGGTGTTGTTCAAACAGAAACAGGATCATCATGAAATTACAATAAAGTACCAAAGTTATAATGAAACAAAACAAGTCTGAAATAACGCAGATTGATGCCACTTATAAAACTTAGTCTAATTAAAATCCAAGATATACGAAAGACGAAGAAAAAAATAATAGTCTTACTCTGCTCCATTTCTAGTAAAATGACACATTGACATTAAAACCCTGGTGTTGGCTACCAGGCAGCAGACCTACCAGCATCCCCCGGGTGTGGCTCCCTGCTGCAGCTCCGTCTCATCCTGCACGGGACCAAAAGTTTGTCCAGGCCTCCTCTGCTGCTCCTCGTTATATACATGCACCCAAAGGTCCCTGCACGGCTCATTTACCTGCTGTCGGTGATTATTAGACAGATTGCAGGTGGAAAAATCGGCATCTTCCTTTCAGCTGATGTGAGTCCGTCAGAGTGGGATAGGAAAGGTTTGGGTTACGGCTCTTTCAAAGTTGACGCTGAAATCCACCCGTGCAGCCTTTGTCCTCTCCATACATTATGAAGGAGGCGCAGCCGGCCAGCAGCGGCTCATCGCCCTCTGCGCAAAGCTGCTGCTCGCGTTACTATCACATAACTTTACCATATAATAATATAAAACACTGATACCTCTGTTTCATCACTCATGACACTCATTCTTACTCGCTTTTCTCGATTATTATGCAATTTTTCATTGCTGCTCACTCCAGTCAGCCTCCTTAATTAGGCCTAAAAAAATGTTTACCTAATCCAGAGTACAACGATTTTAAAGTGTTGCAATCTCTCTCCTAAATACATTTGTCCCTCTTATATGCTTTGAGTTCCATAATTGAAAGGATAATAAGAAATAGGTTTCAATAGGAGTTAGTCGTCCAGAATACTTTATCATATCACCCTCCAAACCTCGAGCCAAATTAAACTGATGTTGAAACAAGAAACCTGAATATGCTCAGAGAGAGTCTGCATGGCCACACAGAAATGAATTTTTAATAACTTCATTATACTGCCGGCCCGTTGAGGAGCGTCATACTCCAGCATCGTGCAAGACCCACCTTTATTTATTTACTCATTTAAGATGATCCATATCTGAAACAAGCAGCAATTTGAGGAGAAATTCTCACAATATAGTTTAGGTTGAGCTTAGACATTTCTAGAAATGTATTAGTTTCTAGACAATTATCTAGGGAAATAAATAACATAATACACAAGGCATGATACATAAAACATATTGTCAGTGGTGGAAAAACATAAAATCATTCGCTTTAGTAAAAGTTGCAACACAACAGTGTAGAAATACGATACGAAAAAGATAAAGTACAGAAGTATTAGTCTGAAAATATACCCATGGGAAAAGTAAAAGCAGTCATTTTGCAGATTGAGGGATTTATATAAATCTAATTGAAATGTTGCTGTTAAAATGTAGCTTAAAATATAAACAACATTTTATTGATATGATATGATGATTATATTTGTATAAATAATCTAAATCTGTAACATTTATCAAAAAAAATGTAGTAAAAACTGTAAAAATGTCAATCTATGTTGTCGAGTAGAAGTATGAATGAAAAGGGGATACCAAAGATTACCTTGAATTTGTAGTGAAGTATAGTCCAAGTTACTTTCCACTACTGCTTGGTAAATCACAATTATGAGGTGATTCCACAAATCTAAATCTATCTATGTAAATGATGAGATGGCATCATAACTTCAAAATTTCATGTCTATTACTATTATTAGCATTGTATTCTTTATCCTGAGTAACTTATATATTTAAATGTTCCCAGCAGAAATTGACTGTCATATTTACTCTTTCACCAGCAGGCCCTTTTCAGGGCAGACATTCTGATATGTCTTAGTATGTCATGACAGAACAAGCAGCACCAGGACCCTGAAACTGGAGCAGTGCATGGAGACAAAAAAACATCACATACTTTATTGTTAATATCATTAGTATTTTTTGTATATTTATTAGTATTTATTTATTATTAGTATTTCTGTGAGAACACAAAGGCAATTTAGGTATTTTATCCATGTATAGTTTTCTATACATATGGGTCATGTACATATTGGTAATGTGATTGAGTATAACTGAGTTTTCCAAGGTGTATGTTTAAAGAATAACATATGAATAATAATTGGACGAATGCCTAATTGTCTAACCTCCTCATTCCAAATCATAGACGTATGCAGTCTATAACACAGACGGGTATCACTGCCACCTAGTGGAGGAGAGACAGATGTTCCCTCAATAATGTTACTTTGACTTCACATTAGGGCTGCACGATATTGGAAAAACCTGACATTGCGATTGCGATTAGCGCCAAGGCTGGCAGAGCTGTGGAGTTGCAGCATAATAGACCGTTCGTGACGGACTTTTAAAGGTAAGAAGAAGTTTAAAGATTTATATTGCGGATATTATCAGTACATCTGATTCAAATTAACATGTGTATTAAAGGATGTCAGTGGATTATCCCTAAATTAGTAGATTTAGGGAACGTTTACAGATAACAGATCAAGCTAGGATACCGAAGCAAGTTAGCAACACACGTTGAACAGCATTTCAATTGTAAATTCCGTTCTCTTAATGTCATTTCGTCCAACGTTGTTGAATTATAGAAGAGGGTTTTCTAAACGGGATTGTATGCGGGGGTGGAGGGAGTTAAATATTAGATAAATATAACTTTGGTGCGTGTAAGAGTGAGTGTTTTTAGCAGAACCATATGTGATTATGTTGATTATTACCTGTCTGTATAATGTTGCAGCTCAGCTGATTTTGGATTGATGGCAAAGGGAGAGGGACTTAAAGGTGGGATAGGTAAGTTTGAGAAACCGGCTCGAGATCGCTAGAATTTGAAAATACACAACCGGAGAAAATCTGCCACTTCCTTACAGAGCCCCTCCTCCAACACACACGAAGGCGCACATGACCAATGAGGGCACGAGATAAATGTGTGCCCCGATGGAAGGCTGACAGGCAGGTAGGTTGTACTTTTTACAGTATTACGGCTTCTACAGATGAATTTTTTTAATGGATTTTTTGTTAAAGCACTTAAGATATTCATTGCTATCGGGATGTTAAGAGCATTCCATGGAATATAACAAAAAGTGTATCTCGAGCCGTTTTCTGAAACTTACCTACCCCACCTTTAAGTGAGAGGGAAAACACAAGGTAAGTTTAATACTACTGTTTTATATAAGTAAGCATACTAAACATGTATTCTATCACTGTATTATATAAGTAATCTTGTTAGTAACCTACTGTATGGCAGGTGGAGGGGCAGTGATGTTACAGGTGGAGGAGCAAAACTGCAAGACTGCAAACTCACAAGACAGAGAAATCAAAGTTTGTTCTCCAGAGAAGAGGTTGATTTCACTTCAATTTTTTCATATTTTCGAAAGATGTGGAAATGGCACAAAAAAAAAACTTGAGAGCTGTAACCAAGACAACTGTAACAACATGAGTAGAGAGCCACCAAGGTTTTTCAAGTCCCTCTCTTACTCCATTTTGCCAACCCAAACTTCCAGGTACATGACGGGACACCTTGCTTGTTTTTGTTGTTTGCGCTCCTCTGGCTGGGTGCTGGCAGGTGGAGGGCAGTGATCCCTTCCCTTCTTCCTTCAATCTTTGAGACTAATGTAAGTAGAAGACATGGCACTGTAAATGTTCGAACATTTAAAATATTATACCACTTAAAAATAAGAAATATTACTTTTGTTACTAAGAGTTCATACTTATTAAACCTGTGTCACCTTTCACACTATCGCTGTGATCATGAGCTATGGGCTTTGTAGATACAGGGGCCCTTCTCTTTTTGACCACAGGGCGATGCACGAAGATGGTGGGTATAGCCTCTGCTCTCAGCCTAGTCTTGCCCTTTTTTGTCTTGACAAACGAGTGACTTGAGGTTACTTCACACACAGAACAACTCAGTTTTGTCTGCCCACATACATATTCCATAGTGGTTGAATACACAGTATTAGGAAACACTTTATACTTACTGGACATGTTATACTCATTACATACTGTATATAAAATATGACCAAGAATGTGAGACACCTTTATAGAAATTCATATCACATCTGTTACTGATGCCATTTGTCATACTTTGTTAAACTCACAAATAATAAAGTTCCATAACTTCAGTTGGGAACAGAGACCACACCTTATCTCCCCAAGGCAATAGGTGTGCTATATAGGTGTGTATAACCCTTTCTCCTGTCTGTTACTCCCTCTTTCAGCACAAGAACCAGAGGGGGATTCAATGGAGCCTGAATACCTGCACTGAGACCCTCACCCTGCACCCTGAGTCTCAACTCTGTGTTTTTCAAGCCTTTCCCTGTTTTTTTTTGTATTAAACAAAACATTAAGCTTTCCTAATGGTGTGGTTTTCGTTTTGTGAAAAAGTGCAAATGCAGTGTTTGTATATAAATCACATATTTTTTTGCTGTTGGTCGTGAAATTGCTCCTGCTTCCTCCGCTCTGTGTCAGTGGGGAAGCCGTACATTCATACTCCTTTCTCTGAGCGATTTTAGCATCCCCAGGCAGCACAGCAAACCATGGTGGCGACTAGGAGACAGCACAGCACACCAGGACAACACGGAGGAAAAGGCACAGACAAACTGCATGATATGCTATTCAATGTTTATTGAATTCCATGTATTTGCAATGGATGTTCCTAAAACAACACATTTAACATCATCATCATCATCATCATCATCATCATGCTGCTGCTGCTGCTAGTCCTTTGATAGTCACCTGTCGGTCTCCTGTCCTTTCTGAAAGCCATAAAGATGACATTAGTCATTTAGATAACTTGTGTCCTCAATTACCATGGGATTACTGAAACTACCATGAATTTAAGAAAATGGTAGAAATTAATCTAATCTGCATTTTAAAGCATTACCCTCCCTCCCGCTAAATATATCAATAAACATTAGAAAGTGATGCTCCTGACTACCGTACAAGTTTAATTAGATAATATTGGTTTTAAAGAATTCAAAGCTATAAATCAACAACAACAGGCTCTTTAACCAAGGCACTGTTAACATGTAAACTAGTTGTTCACACTAATCCTAATATTATCACTTAATATTAGAAAATTCTATTTAATTTTTTAAAACATATTGATGTAAATACATACACATATCGATTTGTTGTATACATATTGCAAATCAAAACCTTTATTCACTAATAATTACCAAAAATCGTAGTTCTATCTCCTGTTATCATTGCATTCACATTGCCCGCCATGAACTTCCGGGGAACGATCCTCGTCTACATGAACCACGTGACGATAACCGTTTTTGGACTTCCGTTGTCGTAACTCTTCTATTATATGGCTCTGACACGACCACATCGCTCAGAGTTTGGCCTGGAGTACTGGGACGTTTATTGTAACTGCGCATGCTCATTAGCATCACCACGTTTAAGGCACATTCTGATGATGTCATACACATGAACTGAAACATGACTTTGTTATTATACAAATATGCTCAACATATACATAAATATGTGTCCCCGGTGCGTCGGGGAACTCACGCAGCGTCAGAAAATAAAACCCTCTCTCTTTTCCTCCGTAGCCTACCCAAATCTTTTAAAAACGGGTGTACACTGAGCGGATACAAATTCCATCCGAACTGACGTCAATTCGGTGGCGGACCCACAGAAAGTTGCCATCAGAAACAATGCCTGACGTGTTTTGGACGTCTTTGTTTACATTAGCAAGCCTCGCTAACACTCAGAGCTAACCTGTCCTAACCAGAGCACGTGTTTAAAAAGCAGGAAATAAAGAAAGGAACTCACCTTGTGATAAACCTGCAAGAGAAAAAGCATTTGAGCTCCATACTATTTCAGAAATAATCCTTGTGTGGTTTAAACAGGATGGCGTTTTATCACAACCGAATTTAACTTTATCTCCGATAGAATTCTGATCAGGCATGAGCTCCGCCTCCTCTTATTTCTTTTTTTCAAGCTAAGGACCCAAAATCTGCATTTCTCTAACAGGGCTTCAAAAGAGGGGTTTGAGCAATATGAGGCATGGCTACAATGAAAAAACTTCACAGACATGTTTTATATAGGTATGGATCTACAATATATATTTCAAATATAGCATGATAGGTCCACTTTAATATCGCAATATCACTTTAATGTCCTGCATATCGCAATTATCATCACAACACGATATATCGTGCAGCCCTATTTCACATACATTATGTGTTTGTACTCCCAAGCCCACAGACAATTAGATTCAACAATCCTACAATTTGAATAACTTGTTAAAATGAAGACACTCACAAAGTTCATACATTTTTTTGTTGTTTATTTCTTTCTTCAAGTTACAAGGGAAGCACATTTATTTTTTGCTTTTTAAAAATCAGGGATATCTTAACTTGTATCCTGGAGAAAGGTCTTAAAAGAGGAAAATAAAAACATTCAAAAAAATTATAGGCATCAAATATATGTGTCTTATTAATAAAAAATACATAATACACTGATGAATTCAGATGAACCAGGCTGGACAGTGGTTTGTTTTTTGTTGCAAACAAGAAATGACTGTGGCATCTTGTAGTCCTAAAACCTACATCGACATATATTTGGTGACCGAGGCTAATTAGAGCCATTTTAACTGGGCTGTTTGACAAATACCATTTTAGACATGCTAGTTTTACCAACCTATGTTAACTACCAAATATACCCCTCGGGCAAGAGAGCATGGAAGAGATATTAATTTCCTTTTTATAAAAGGGATTATTAAATTGCATTTCTGAATATAATCACATTCTCTCCAAACAAGAATTAGCCCATTGGCGATAAAGTAAGATTCAGATTTTTGTTTCCTTCCAGAAATAACACATAATACAAACTGATCTGCACTGCGGTGAATGCATGTTACAAACATTTACCAAGCGTTAAGCCTGTGCTACAACACATACCAGTGTACCATCATAAGATTTAACAGTAATCCGTCACTGGCTCTAGTAACGCCTCCTCCGCACATACAAGCACAACCTCTCCTGGGCTAAAGCTCTTAAACTGTCCTCTGAATAGGGAGAAACTTTGCCTGGATTTAAATTTGAACTAATCTGAGATTCACTAGAGTTGAAGACTTTGAAGATTTGTTTTTAAATTCTTCTTCTTGCTAGGACTCATTATTCTAGAACCTTGTTTTTTGGGGTAAACATAACTACGTTTCTGGATCCATTAGATTTTGGTCCCACCATTTTGAAAAACAACAGGCCATCAACAGCATGACAAAGAAAATGTGACAGCGTTGAAAGGCTAAAACAAAGAGCACTTCTGTCTGACAACGTAAATCCGCTTTGATGGACACATTTGCATAAGAAGGGGGTTCAGGTGGAGCAGGGGTGCAATATGTCTTTGAAGGATTTGATTCCACAAAGAGTCATCCCACGGACAAAGATGTATTAATTCTCTTCATCGATACAGGACAATTAGTCTTTAAACTACTGTGTTATATAAGTATTAAACAATACATTATGATAGGATTCACCAACCGCAAAAAAAACCAAAAAAAAAACTATCCCTACGCAAGTCAAACACCTATTATAGTTCAACACAAGCAATAGGCAAGTTATTTAGTTCAACAATTCAACAAGAACCTGGATAATCTGCAACAAACCCCGCCCCGGCTCACAGGCGCCCTCCCCATTTCTACAGCTCCACAAAGCCCTACACAACTTTACTTCGGTGTCATGCCACAATATACAAAGATGCTCAAAGAATGACAAACACTTTCCTAAAACGGAGAGAAAAAGGAGATGGGTGTTGAAGAGGAGAAGGACTGTGAGTCTTCTTTTGTGATCTATTCTCAGGGGTCAGTACAACACAGGTTTTCAATATGACATGGTTCTCCCTGGATTACATTCATGCATGCACACACACGCACATACTAACACACACCTAAAGTCACACACATGCTGTGGAGTTGTGTGGTTGATGCATTGGTAGTTTGTGTGTGTGTGTCAGCAGGTTTGCACAGAGGGCAATCCTGTCAGAGAGGCTGTCTGCAGCCACACCAGTCTGTACACGACGGACAAAGAGTGACCTTCTGCTCCTCTGAAGTGATGATTGTTATGGCAACTCCTCAGGGCAGCAGTGTCAGAGACTAATTAAAAGGTGACACTTAAAACAAAAAATGTGAGTCCACGCTCTTTTGTAGAAGAGACTGCTTAGAAATCGTGGATTTTCATCCTGCAGTTCTCTGTCAGAGAAGGATGCTTGATGATGCAGTTAAGTGTTGAACAAAGACAAAAATAAAGAAAACTTGAGCATGTTATGTCAGTCCTCTTTCCTCGTGGGTTCGTCTCACTGCTCAGCAGAGCAGCGTGAAAGCCTTGATCGAAGCCACCAAAGATCTTGGAAATGAATGAGCACTCCTTTCTGATCTAAACAGACCCTCAGGGGGGGGGGCAAAGGGGCAGGTGGTCATGAATTCCTAAGTATGGGGTTAATATTCTGCAATATCATACTGCAAATCCTTGTGTAGCAATAAAAATCCTTGTGTTGCAGTAAAAAATTGTCTTGTTTAAATATGAATATAGTACTGAGTTTCTGCTCTTTAGGGAATCACAGTCTGTTGTGAGGCGAAGGTCTTCCCCTTCACTACAACTCCATGTCCTGAGCCTCGTCCTCCGAAAAGTCTGACATGGAGCTCTCGGAGGAGGAGTCGCCCCCGTGCTCCTCCTGCTCCTTTAGAGCCTCCTCTGTGGCGTACTTCTGGATGTACTCTGAAAAAAGACACATAAGGAGGTGATGTGCTCTCTTAGTCACAGACAACAACATAAAGTCCAAATGTGTTTACCTCCTGACAAAAACAACTTAAACTCAAGGTCCAATTACTAAAATGTTCTGGTGCTTTCAAACTTATCACACAGTCTACTTCAGTAGAATTTTCATGGAGATATTCGAGGAATAAATCTATTAGGCTTGGCTTTTGAGTCAACAAGGATACGAAGTCGCAAGAGATACGAATGGAAAGTTTGGATCTCTAAATGTTCCAGGCTACTGAGCAAAATATGCTGAAGAACGTGCGATACAAAATGCATTTTCATGTTTATGTAATTAAAAATAAAATGTGTGCATGAAGCATGTGACCTAAACATCGCTCTAGCTTCCACTCCACTGTAGAGAAAATAATGATAATACAAAAGCATCAGATTTGGATATTTCTGTGGGCTGCAGGTAAAAGCTCCACAACGTTTTTGTCATCCGATGTTTTTTCCAAGTCTGGTGTTATTTAACTAGTACAATTACTACTTTTGTTACAATATAGCATTTATATTCACGTGCACACATATCCTCTGCAGTATTCATTATAGTGTTGTCTGTTCTTTAATCTAAACTGTTGCCACATCTGATATTCCGTTAATGCAGAGAATATACCCTACCCTAACCATTAATATGTTTTTTTGTATCTCAACCTCTCATCCACCACTCCAGATTCCCAGAGTTAGACACTGGGGTGTTACCTTTGATCTTGTGTTTATAATCCTCTGGCCGGTGCAGGTACATGGCGGCTGCGTCCCCGTTCAGAGGATCGATGGGGTTGGGGTAGGCGAGCAGCTGAGGGAGGAACGACTCAAAGATGTTGGTGAGGTCTGGTGGGGGTGGAGAAAAGATTAGTCAGCACAGAGAATAAAAAAACTACAGAGAAATATTAGCCAGCTGTACAAGCTGATCAACAGTCGTTCCATCATGAGTGTAAAAACAACATGATCCACTAGAGGGCTCTCTTGTAATGAAATTCAAACAGATGTAATGCTGTATTGTTTTCATGTCAGGCATAATCAATCTCAGCAATGGAAGCTATACTAATCTACAGTTACTTCAACCTTGCAGTATGTATACATTTATGATGTACTGTTTTCTAGACATTTTAGATTTTATAGACTTAAAGAAAACATTGTCGACAGAGCAGCTCCAGGATTTAGACTTATAAGACTGATTTTTGGCTTTAAAAGAGATGAGTTTATCCTCACAAACATTGATTTAACCTCCCACTATGGAAATAACATGATGTAATTGTTCATTTAGATGGTGCACCCTTTAACACTGTTTACAAAAGAGTGGCGTGAGCAGTACATTAGCAGCAGCTTCACTGCACTGTCTGTCTACACAGGATGCGTTCAGGCACATAGAGTGTAGGTCTCCTGTGTTTCAGCAGGACTTTTAGTCACACTTGGAGAAATGGAAGAAACACTAGAATAGTTCTTGGGTTTGGATTTTTCGACCACTTATGTGTGTCTGAACTCTGAATACATCGTTGTCAGCTGTCATTGACGGTCTGTCAGCCTGAAACAACTTTCATATATGTCAAGGTTTTTGTTTGTACGGATGAACATTAATTAAATATCATGTTGAAACTTAATTCAATTATATTATGTTGCTAAGGATTCAAGAACAAGATAATGTTGCTACTTCAAACCCATATCAAAAAGGTCTGCAATAAAGTAAAGTTCAATCTGTCAAATTACAGATACATTAGAAACTTCCTATCATCTGCAGCAGCTAAGCTATACCTTCACTCAATGGTCCTCTCCCACATCAACTACTGTCTGATAAGCTGGTCTAATGTACACTCTCCAGTTCTAAAACCACTGGAATTACTGTATAAACAAGCACTCAAAACACTAGACAAAAAGCCATTCCGGTATCATCATTGTCACATTGTTAAAAAGTATAATCTGTTCAGCTGGGAAAATCTCATAGTTTACAAAAACATCTGCTTAGTTTATAAGATCACTCGTGGGTTGGCTCCTCCTCCTCTGGCTGGCTTCATCAGCCTAAAGTCCACCTCAACCAGGGTTACTAGTTGCGGCTAGGGGAGACTGCACCATCCCATTTAGGAAAAGCGCATTCAGCCAGGCTGTCTTTTCATTCCACGCATCCCATCAATAGAATTCAATACCACAACCAATAAGAGAATCCTCATCCTACTACACATTCAAGCACAGTATTAAAAAGTGGCTCATTGAAAACCAACAGTGTCAGCACTGATGTGTGGGTGTAGGTGTGTGTATGAGTGTGTATTGTAAATGTTTTATTTATTTATTATCATGACTTGCTCTTATCTGTATTCAGTGATGTCATCTATTGTAAATATGTACAATGGTATAACAATGTTGTGGTATTTTTATTATTGCTTTTAGGATGTCTATCACCATCTGGCAAAGGGACTATCGATGAAAACTAGCCTTTTGGCTAATTTGAGTACTTTTACATGTTTTTAATATGTTGATTAATGTACACTGTCCCTTGTTTTAAATAAATCAATTCAAGCTCTTCAGTCTGTTAGTCATCATAGCTAAAGATTATTTTTTTATCTGTCAGTGCTGAATACATGACCCCAATATAAGCAGCAGTTTAACTAGAAAGTGAGATGCTCTGCCTGAAGCTGCACGGGACAGGTATAAGCTGCTCGCTTTGTTTAATGGCAGAAGGTTTATCTTCAGTGTGTCAAAGAGCTGTGGCTGTAACCTACCGTAGAGAGCTGTCCATGTCTGGTTAATGACATCTAAACACACAGTTCCTGACCTGAAGAAAAAAAGAAACACTGTTAGTTAGGGCTGTGCATCTTCACTGGTCTCACGATTCGATTCGATTCCGATTATCCTGTCAACGATTCGATTCGGTTCGATATCCCGGTGCATCACGATTCATACCAATGCGTTGCATCCTCAATTTTCTATATTATTGCACATGGCTTATTTTTCATCAATGCATACATGCAGTAAATACATATGAACTCTCTTTTTATTATTTAGAAAGTGCTTCAGAAATCAATAACATAAATGTCTTGCTTCTGCTAAATGCTTCTGCAGTCTAGCTGCAGCTTCTAGCCACGGTCTTCTGTTAAGAAAGGACACTGAATGTCCTGAATGTGGCATCACACACAGGACTTGAGTCTGAACACAGCAGACAACAGGAGTATTTACAACAGCATATAACAACTAAAATAGTGCATGTGGGTGCACACTCACATTCTCTGTTTTACTGTTACATAAATCCCATGAATGTATGAGATTAAGTTAGCTTCATTATACCTCAGTGATTAAGTGAATAATAAAGTTTCCATCGGGTCACTATCAGCCTGTCACTCATTATTTTCAGGGAGGGGGCGGGGCTTGGAGGAACGGAGAGGAGACGGTGATCGCGGAAGCTTTTTTCCTCCTGCCTTCACAAACTTTACACACGTATATATCGTCTGCAAATTGCTAGAGGACATACATACTCTGCAATCCAAGACTTAATTAAATCCACCAAAAACCTGACATGATTGTAACGCGATTATTTTTGAAAAACATAAATCCCTGTGTCTCTGAGCCGCAGCGACACGGAGTGATTCAGGCTGCGGCCCCACGAGGACGAATTCGGTCGTTTACGTTACTGTTTAGTGTCATATAGACCGTTCGGCCACACGAGGACGACCGAATATGGCACTAAACGACTGAGGAAACGACAACGGGTCCCAAGGTGGATAGAAATGCATACGCCACTCTCTGGGGGGTCAAACAGCTCCGTGTGTGCACCCTATACGGACATTTTCAGATCACTGATAGTGATTGCGCAATAGCCCCGCCTCTCCCCACCTCTTCTGCTCACCTCCGCTTACCCCGCGCCAGTGCTGAAGTGTTTCGCCACCAACAACAACAACAATGGCGGATCGCAGAGTTGCTATCGTGCTCCGGACGCTATTGACCATGCTCCAGTTGTTTGTGCAACATCTACAGCAATAATGATGAGGCAATAGCCCCGCCTCTCCCCACCTCTGCTGCTCACCCCCACGTCAAAGTAAACTGCACCCTGAATTCAGATTATTTATCTTTCTCTCGCGAGTGAAGTCTAATCTGACAGGACGGAGACACGCAGCTCTGCTCACCTGCAGCTCCTCCCGCTGCAGCAAAACACACACTTCAAGTCAGATCATCACCCTTAGCTATTTTAATTACCTCTCAAACTCCCTAAACTAGTTATAAATATGTTTATTTTTACAGTCGGCCGGGTCACTGATTACTGGATGAGCTGCTGCATGAGACAGACACTGGCGCTGTCCGAAGAGAGGGAGGAAAAAGAGAGGCTCCGTGTATTTTATCATTATATTATATAGAGTCATTATTCATTTGTTTTAAAGCTCAATAAATAACAAAGAAGACCTTTGACCGGCACTTTTATAATTTTGTCCGGAAGATTTCAACTTTAATACACACTGACTGGCGAAAAACTCTGCCCGGTTCCCTCGGCCCCCACCGCGGAGAATAAACAGAAGGGCAACCATGACAACCATGCTTCTTCGCTGCTTTTGTGGAGGAAGTTACAGCGCCACGTAGAGGCTCCTGCATATGTACTGCAGCTTCTCCAGCGGTTGGAGCTAAACGGAGCGGTCTCGTGTGGGCAGACACTATCCGGATAATTATTGCATGTGGACGGAAGCCGTTTGCGATTGCGTTTGCGTTAATCCTATGCGTTTTGCCGTTTTCGTCCTCGTGGGGCCGCAGCCTCAGAGCGGGTCCTTCTGCTGTTGGTTCTGGACTGGTGTTCTTGTGTTGGTGGATAAAGCAGCCTGCTCCGTGTTCGGTGTTGCTGTGCCGCTGTCACGTCTGTTCCCTGATCTCTGCGTCACCGACCGATTTGATATTAAAGTGACAGAAAAAACGTTATAGTAAAGCCGCGGACGGAAAATCAGGAAGCAACGTTACTACTCTATAACCGATTATCTTCCGTCACTGCATCGAGACCGAATCGTCCACGTCCGCATCGCAATGCATCGTAGAAACGATTATTTTCAACACCCCTACTGTTAGTACAACATAAATAGACCCACAGAGGTTTGGGTGACATGAACATAAGGAGCTTTGCCTCCATAGTATAAATATTTCGTAAGGTAAGGAGGATTTGCTACAGACAGAACGCATACAATTATGAATTTGCATTGAATGGATGCAACAAATATCAATCGAGTATTTGCCATGTAGGTTGTTCAAATAAGTATACAAAGCTGTAATCGCTGATATCTTAAATACTTTAGGTCAACTTACGCTTCATCAATGTTGGGATGAAAGATTTTATTCATGAATCCTGTGAACAAAGGAAGGCAGGTTTTAATTGTTGTTCAGTAAAATCTAATAAATCAGGCTTTGCCACAAGGCTAAATATTCATACCTATGGATGGAGATTTGAAGGGGTATTTATCTGGTAGGTCCACTCTGACCTTCCACACTCCTCCTTCGTACGATGCTGGAAATAATTTGAATTAAAATAGATGTATCAATAATCCACACTGGAACACAGGATGTTAAAAGTAATGTTTTAACTCAAAAGGAAAACTGACTCGACCCTGATTTAAAGCACCTTACACTGATGTAATGCAGATTAATGAGAGGAAGAATCAATGTAAAAATCTGCAAACTTACATCCAGGTGGTCCGTGGAACTTGACCACAAACTCATTCAGTCCACTCAGGATGGTGACCTCATGTTTGCTCTCAATGCTGACGTGTGGTTAAGGAAAAGGCAAAACAAAAACACGAGCGACAGAAACACCTGTTCGACAAACATTTATCAAAAACATGCTTGTGTGTCAACATTTAGGGTCAAAATGCCTCCGTCTGACTCTGTAAACTGGGCAGAGGTCAAACTGGATCGACAACATGAGATCAATAATGTAGTGTCAGACAAGCTTAACCCACACAACAGGTTACCTTAACAGCAAAACAACCTCACACTCAGCACAGGATAACAGCTGATTAAACATGACACTATCTGCCAAACCGTCAACAATCACCAACTACACTACAGGTGACATTGATGATCACAACTTTTCCTAAAATACAGGAAAAGACTCAACTTAATGTAAAATTCAAACTATTCATCCCTACTGTATAATGACACTTTAAAAGGCTAATTTCAGTAAGCGTACATAGAGCTCTAAGGGAGACTGATGGGAAATTTCCTCGGAGTGCAAGTAAAGAGAAGATGGAAGGATGTGTCATAATCACAGTGTGTGGGGACACAAAGAGACATGAGGCCATCTTAAATGTCTGAAAGCGACAGAGAGATTGAGCGTATTCAGTTAACAACTATTTGACTCTGGCACATTGACAAAAAACCCATGCTGCTCATCTCCCGGTCATAAATCTTACAATGCAATGCACATATTCTCATAATATTTAGCATGCCAAAGTAAGATTTAGTATGTCCCAATTTAGAGTACGTCAAGTGCAGTATGCCAAAATTACCAGGATGTCCCACTAAATCTGGTTGCATTTTGCAGAATGCAATGCAGCATGCTTTTATGGCTGTTCGGACCCGCACTGCAGATATATAAGCAAGAGGGTTGAATTAAAACGCCTTTACATTTGAAGGAAGTAGTATGTCCCAGGTGACTGGATACTGCATGTATCAGAACATACTGCTTCAGTATTTAATACAAATTATTATTTTTTTTAAGTATGTGATTTGGAAAGTTACCCTTCCATCACCTCTATCCAAACAATCTTAAATAAAATAATGCTCGGATGCTAATTTAGCCAAACTGCTGGAGCAAAAATAATAACGCAAATAGCATGTTAGGAGAGAAAAAAACTGTAAACCAGAAAAGAAAGCTGGAAAAGCTAGTGACTGAATAGAAACAGTTTTCAAACCACTGAGCAAGGTTTCTGAGGCAATGTTTGTCATTACTTTTTCATATACAGGCTTGTTCAGTGTGAAAACTTTCCTTAATGCGATTACCCATGGATTCTTCATAGAAACACAAGAATATGCTCACGCAAGAGGAATATTAGCTACACAAGGAAAATCCTTTATTTTTAAGAAAAATATCCAGTTACCCAGTTTGTAAGTTATTATTAAACCTAGTTTTCAAGATATTTACTTTGTCAGCTATTTTACTATCTCAATCAATCAATCAATGTTTATTTATATAGCCCAATATCACAAATGTTACATTTGTCTCAGTAGACTTCAGTTTGTACAGAATATCAGTATGACAATATCTGTGCAATTAAACTACAACATTAAACAATATATGCAGCATATATATATGATCCTTCCCAATGTATGCTATAAACTGATGAGTGTGTCCATTTGTGAGGACAATAAATTACATGTTACTTAAATTAAACTGACAGCAGAAATGGCAGCTGTGAACTGTCACAGCAGTTCAATCTAACATATTGGATTTAATGGCACACTATGAAACTATGTCTGGCATCTCCTGTTAAACAGTGGTGTACACTCAGGATTGGAAACTGGTGAAACGAAATCTCCAACAGCAAAACTGATGGATCCTAACATGTTTTTCTCGTGCCATCCACTATCTATTCTTAGATCTCTCATACATACTTTAAAGTGGCATCAATAAAACAAAACAATAATAATAAAAGCAAAAACCATCAGCTTTCTTGGTATTGACCTTGGTTTGCATGTTTTGTGGACAATTATAATTCATGCTGGTACAAATAATGACTATGTTATCATCTCCATGTTTACTAGCTTACCCTCATTTAGTATTCCTGCACTTGAGCATGTTACTTGTCCCTACTGGTAGGAGCACACAAGTATTACACATCTTAACAGTCTCAGATGTGGGTCATTATTAATGGGAAAAATAATAATAGTCTCAATGACTTGTTATTGAAGAGATTAAATAAAACATGTAAGGAATAAAAGGAAGGGTACAAAATATTATTAAAATTATAAAAATGACTGACTCAAGGAGCAAACACTTATATCTCCCTTACATATATGTCTCCAATACATGTTGGTTTGTATTAAGTCACATGTATTATTATTAAACCAATTAAGTCCACATTGTGTTTTTTTGTACATGAAATACAATTGTTGCCATCACATACTCAACTATTAAAGACTAAAGCTTTATATGCAGTAATATCTATGCAATCTGTAGTTATCTTTTTTAAATGTGATCAATTGATCCAAATTGTTGCTGATTAGTTTTCTTTTGACTGACTAATGCACTAGCTAATTTATAATAATATATTTATTGAGCTGTTTCAGCACTAGCTGCCACTCTATTAAAAAAGGCCTTAGTTCCTGTTATCAACATGGTCACCCACTCAGCATCAGTATATTTGAATGCCCACCCCCCCCCCCCCCCCTCCACCCCAATGCATGGACAGGATGTCCCGTGCCCCCCTCCCTGCATGCGCCCCTACAGCACGCTTGTTTTTCCTCGATCAGCTGTATGTGGAGCCCCGCCCTCTACCATGTTCCGGATGGTAACAGTCTGACCAATCAGAAAGCAGCATCTAGCTGCAAGACAAAAACAAAACAATTCTGCTCACGCTGTCAGAAATCCTCATGCAAACTTTATCTGATAACTGCAAAGAATTACCAATAGTACCAAATACAAATAAAACATAAACATCATGTGACATCAAAAAGTGGTGAGAAAAAAAGTGTAATTAAAATAAAAACATATCCATTGGCGTTTGTTTCCCTTTTCAGCGTCGTTAAAATTCTATAAAAAGATCACAAGTCGTTTTATTTATTTTTGAATCGTTTGTTAAAAACACGCCAACCGTGATTTATTCACTATAAATAAAATGTGAGTTTTGTTTATCGACAATATGAAACACGATTTTGTTGTATTGAGACAGCAATTTTGAAAGCACAAAAGGTCAAACGTGGTTATCTAACGTTAATTAATGTAGTTGGCTGTTGACAAAGATCGTCTCCGTAACGCTACATTGACCTTATTTGTTCTCCCTTCGTGGTATCATGCTACACAGCTAGCTCCCGTGACGTTAACGTTGCTAAATCGTGAAAAAACAAACGTCTGTCCAAAGAAGCATTTTCTAAATGCTAAATATTCCTCGCCAGTCTTTCACATTGTGTTGTCAGTCCGGGGGGACCACGTATCATTGCCTAAACAGGCTAACTTATCGCTTCCGAGCCAAGGCTAACAACGCTTATAGCTAACACAGAGTTTCCAGTCAGCGTTGTATTGCGACAGATCCCGTTGCTAATTCGATTGATAAAAACAAGAACACCATCGCTTATGTATTAGCAAGCTAACAATGGCGAGTGACTTCACATAAATAACGTTAAATGTGTAGCTTCCTCGCTATACTGCTAACTGAACAGTTAGCTAAGGTGGCTAACGTATGCCAACCCCGCAGAATCTAAGGTTAGACACAGAGCTAACCATTAACATCCAACTGCTTAGCATTACACACTTTTAAGCAAATCTATTAATATCACAAAGCTAGAACATAATATACATCATTGTAGCAGCCATCGGGACCAAATACTGTCATTTATCAACATAATAGAGCTGACAAATGATTATAAAATAAGCCTAGTTGTGTATTTAGGCTTGTTTATGTTCAGAAAAGGATACAGTTTCACCACGTCGGTATCCATTCGCCTCTTGCCCGGACTTGGAGACGACATTTTTGTATTCCTTTCAGAAGTGATTTAAAAATACTGCGACGATAAGGCTACCTCAACCTTTCCGCTTGGAAATTCCTACAAACTCTCAAAAGCCTTTCCTTAATGTCCATAAACAAGATCCTAACTGCAACATCGCCCACTTTTCCTCAACGGATCTTCAGTGTTTCTGCTCCAGTGTCCTGTCCTGAAGACTGACATCAACCTCCAGCCACCAGACTGCGAGAGGAGGGGCTGAGCTATAGAAATACACCGCACAGAACACACTACACTGTTAGTGAGTCATCAAAGTCAGCGAATAAAAGTGCTGTGATCATACTTTTAAAGATGGAAGTCGATATTTTAAAAAGATGTATGCAGATTTGAGTTTTTTTTCTATCTCATCTGGTGAAATAGTGTGCAAAGTAAAAGTGCTTGCCTTTCTATTAATGCCACATCTATGACAAAATGAATTTATAGGAAGGCTGCAAAAAACACTTTAGGCCAAAGTTGTGTTTTTTCGCAGTCATTTTAGCGTCTTATCTGACTTTAGTTTGGTAAATACCCATCAATTGGTGAAGAATTAACATATCTAGTACAGTCAGTAAAAGGACACAATATGATCAAAGTAGACACATAGCTTAATAAAAGTAGCATTGAAACATGTAGCTCACTCAAGTAATTGCTAATTTAAGAAAAATTATCAAACCCGCAATAACAAAATATAATTTTTTTCTTTCAAAATACAAGTACTTAAGTATTTGCATCAACAATATATAACCATATATAAATCTCTAATTATACAATATGGCTAATTCCAGAATCATGAGTGGATTATAACTAGTGAGGCATTAATGTGTTCATAATTTTAATATTGCATAAGTGGAGCTGACTCATCACATATGCTGATAGGTAGTCTATAATAATACATTATAATTCATTAGTTACTTGTATCAGTTTGGTAAATCTGTATACAACTAAAGCTGTTAAACATTGTGGAGGAAAAAGTAGTTACAATATCTCCCTCTAAGATGTTATTGAACAGAAGACAGGAGTAGCATAACAGAAATACTCAAGGAAAGTACTACAGCCTTAAAATTGTACCTAAAAAACAGACTGAAAACTCATCTTAGAGTCTCCTGTTGTCTCTAAGTGTAGCACTTGAGTTAGATCAGCATATTTCATTATTATTGGTGTATTTGACTCTACAACTTTTTGAATTGTACTTGGTGTAATTTCCTTTGCATTAAATTGTCAGATATATACATGTAATGCTGGATTCCCAAATCATAAATGCCTTGAGAATCTCACATGACCTCTGTAGTGGCAATTTCTTATGTTACCTTATAACACTAACACTACTGTACCATTTCTTGATATGTGCTGTTTTCTCTGAATACTCTAATGAGGTTTATTATTCTTAAGCGCTTCAAGGCCACAGAGCTGATTTGGCAGACTATGTTGAAACTACTCCTCTTCACACAAAGTTTGAACTTCCATATTCTGATAACCGTTATACTTTCTACAGCTCAAGGACACAGGTGTCTAATAACAATATGAGACATCCGTGGGAAAGCAGATTTCTGAGGCGTTCCGCCTAGCTACACAAAACTCTGTCTGCCCGCCCTATCTTGTATATAAGCTTTGCTATTCTGTGACTATTGCGTGCACTCCTGCAGACTATCCTATACTCTGTGAGACATGTGCCTTTGAACCTTCAAATAAAGAACCAACAAGACAACGCTGTTTGCTTTCACCAGTTTATTATTGATTGCCCTCATTGTACATCTTTACAGTATTGACGAGTTTAAAATATCCACGACACCTCCTCAGGTCATGGGACCATTGCTTGTCATACGATGACAACAAAAACAAGTACAGTGTCAGAAACCTTTGTTTCAATTATGTCAGGTGAGTTTCTCCAGCCGTCTGGAGCCAAGAAGAGAGCCATGAATAAGACTTAAACTAAATGTGTGACAACACAAGAACACACATTATGAAATAATTAATCTGCTCTTATTCCAAGTCTACAGGGTTCTCACTACTCTTTTGTCACATGTTGCACACACTTTTCTGAATATGTTGTGGTTCTGTTCTGTGTTGAAGCGGGTATATTGAGGGTTAAATATTCGTATTATGCTACTTCTTCCTTAAATGTTTGACACTTTGGAATTCATCAAAGCAACCCTTAAAGGCTGTCATGCTTTTGTTATTTACATCTGAGTTTTTAAATCTCCATGTTTTTGAATTCAGGACATTGGTGGATTTTAAGTGGTGTCATCTTTGTCAGCGTCTGTTGACAACATTGCTTACCAGAGTAAAATGTTTGTTCAAGCTATCATTTTGTGCCAGTTGATGTCTATTGGCTTTCCATGTTTCCATCTTAATACAAACAATACTTTGGTTGGCTTACTTAAAATGGCTTTTGTGAATTACACCATTCAGAATAAGTTGGTTATCTGTTTGAGTCTCTTCAGTCATGAACAAACAGAAATCATGAATGTAGTGCATCTGCCAGTCAGACTTATCACTCTAGATGAGAGGGTATCCAGTGACGACCTCCATGAATCTTTGAGTAGATCACCGGAATGAAACAATGTTGTAAACTCGTCCCTTGTTTAATCTCATTAGCACAGCTGCAGCTTTTTATGCTGTCAGTGACTTTTCATAATAATAATAATAATAACACATGGGATGTGTATAGCACTTTTACTAATGCTCAAAGACGCTTTACATAAAATCAGAAAAGAAACATCATAGACTGGCTTCATTTCCTACACATAATCGTTTGGAGGACAAGGTTACATAAACTAAATGACTGATCATCTCCGCTAACAAATAACCTAAAATTACTTAAAATTACCACCACCACCACCGTGAAGTTGCAAAGTTTTCAAAGGGAAACTTGTGAATAAACATGGTGGACGACATGGAACTTAAGTTGATTAATTGGTGCATTGTGGGCAGCTACCTCAGCAGAAACAGGCTAGAAATGCAGAACAACAATATATGTTATTGTTACAAGTATAGGGTCATAGCAGCAATGTCGTTAAATGTAAACATTAACATGACCACATGCACATTGCAAAAAAAATCTGCTCCGAAGTGTTCTATTGTAATGTTAAGACTGTTAACTGCAGGTAAACACTCAAGACAAAAGAGATTGTATGATCTACTCTATTAACAATCACTATTTGTTCTGTGAGAGTTACTGATACAACTCTTGCTTACAATTATAAACTGTAGGCCTACTTTGTTTCACACAGTCTATGTGGGAAAAGCCCTAGCAGCCTCTCATGGGGATTGATCTGTTTGCTCTTTCATCCTATCCCGATGAGCTTCAAATCAAGATTACCACATGTCAGCAAAGCAGCACCAGAATATCTGTGTTAAAGGTTGATCCTCCAACCATTTGTTCTTCTCATAGTCACTCAACAGAAGTCCTTATCTACCATGTAAAGTTAATCTTGTTTTATATTTTGCAAGCAATTTAAAAAGTAGTGTTGTAAGGTCATTTATTTTTTAAGGGATATTGCCACACCATGTACATCCCAGACGTTTAACTATATCAGATTAAGTTATGTGCAGTTATCTGGCAGAAAATAGACATAAAATCAGTCTCGGATAATCTACTAATTGTTCATGTGTATTACATGACTTGGTTTACTTATCACATCACTTAGGATCATTTGTTTTATGAGAATGCAAATGTTATAAACTGTAAATTGGACCAGACCCAAGCATTCGAAGGCATTACCGTTATTAAATGCTGATGCGAATGTTCATTATTTTTTATTAAAAAGTAAATTGTACTTACTTGAGTAACATAGCACTTCTAGCAATGCTACATTAGGGGTTAAGATATCTTAGTTGTTTTACATGTGGCACTAATTTGGGGTAAGTAAATGATAATCCAAACACACATAGAATGCTAAACCTGCTTCTATATTTAAGCTGTTCTTTAAACATATTCTACATACTGTATGTAAACATTTAGGATCGCTGCAGTTTTTCCAAACATATAAACACGACCATGTGGCTCTTGAACACGACATGTAGGCTCCCCATCCTCTGATTGGTCAGCGCAGACCAGCCGGTGGTTGGCAGCAGCAGCAGGTGTGGACGCTCGTTAGTAAGATTTCTTTATTATGCTGTGATTGCAGCTCCATGCCACTCCGTGTAGTCACACTGAAGCGGGTGTCGGTTCAGGTGTGAAGCCGGTGTGTGTGTGTGGCTCCCTGTCGAGATGTCTTCGGCCGAGCAGGACGGGAGTCAGTTCAATACGTTTGAGAAACTGTCGTGGAGGCCCTCCATCCGCGACTCAGGTCTGTAAACAAACCTTCTGCAACAACGAGCAGCATGTTGTAGACAGCAAAGCAAATGGAAAATTAAATTGTAATCCAAGTAAGTATTTTTCTTGCCTTTTATGTAGACTCCTGTTTCTGAGTTTGTCTGTGATAAAGCGATGTGGTGCACACAGGCCACAGCTAGCTAACGTGCTACGGAAGCCAGTAGACATCAGGGAATGAACTCCCAGCAGGCATCTACAGCGCTATTGTGATAGTTATTCACTTTTAAATGGGGATTCAATCATGGGAGACTGAAGGGTACAAGTATAAGCTTCATGGTGGAGACACTGCTCGGACAACAGTACCCGTTGCCTCACTGTTATAATGAAAACAAATATCCATTACTTGCATACGACAGTGAGTTTTAAAAAGTTAATATTATGTAAGTTCAATGTCTGAAACGGCCTTTAACTCCACAACATGTTTACCCAGAAAACCCCCAGCCACTGTCAATAGACACCCTTTACGGTATCTACTAGTACTAGATAGTACACGTTTAAATATAAGACTCAAAAAACGATTTGTATTTATTTCTTATTTCTTCATATCTTTCAGATATGCCCCTAATCCAACCTCTGACACACACCCACCCATTACATCTGAGCAACTTTAACTTTGGACAACTTGAAAATGAAACCTCTGGACATATATTTTTAGCCTGGCTTTTACTTAAAGGAGGGGTAGGTAAGTTTGAGAAACCGGCTCGAGATCGCTAGAATTTGAAAATACACAAATTATTATTTTCAAATTCTAGCGATCTCGAGCCGGTTTCTCAAACTTACCTACGCCACCTTTAAGATATTCATTGCTATCGGGATGTTAAGAGCATTCCATGGAATATAACAAAAAGTGTATCTCGAGCCGGTTTCTGAAACTTACCTACCCCACCTTTAAGGTTGATCCCATGAGCCTATTTTTTTCTAGTGAATTCAAACATTTTATTGTTGTAGTTTTTCTAAAACTTGTATTTATTGTGGTCCATTTTAAACGTGCTCTGTAAATCACTTTGAGGTGAATGATTGTATGAATGTAAGTTTTTAAATAAAGTTGAATTAACTCCTTATAGCTTACCCACTCTTTCTTTTCACTTTTTTATTGTGATTGGCAGGCTCCAAGAAGCGGGCACGGTGGCTTCAGGCTCGGCGCATCTTCTCCCCTTCTTGTCCCAACCTTCGGATCCCCAACAGGTTTCTGAGAGAAGGTGCTGTAAATTCACAAAATAACTGTGATCGAGTGACCCCCTCCTGTCAAATGTATACTTAAACTTTAGTTTTGTAAATCCCACCCAGTTGTATCTATGCTTATACATGCTGTTCAATTGCTAAATTTTCTCTTTCATCCGGCAGTGGCACAGTCAGTAGGGGCTTGGACTGTGAGCTGTAGGGTCACCGGTTCAAGTCCCCGAACAGACCTAAATATGGAGTGTGGACTGCTACTTGCAGAGGTCCCAGTTCACCTCCTGGGCCCTGCCGTGGTGCCCCCCCCCCCCCCCCCCCCCCCCCCCAAACTCCCATTGCTCCCTGGCGGCTGTACAATAGCTGCTCCTCAAGGGTCTTTATTGTCAAACTAACATAGCTACAGAGTAATTATGTCATTGAAAATCTTAGGTCACAGGCTTCTCCAACAATGCAACACAATATACAGATAAGCAGACAATATTAAAACAATATTAAAGTACATTATATTATAGGTAATACAATAGGAATGTGCAATACGAGTCTATGTACAAGTTCAATATCCTAGTACTATACTCCTGGTACTAGGATGGGTTAAATGCAGCGGCCACATTTCGCTGTGTTCTGCATGTGTGACCATTAAAGAGGGGTTTCATCCCTCCGATTCTATTCTATTAGCCCTCTCAGTGTCTTGACCGTGCTCCCCCCACAGGACTCTGTGTACCCCCCGCCCGCAGCGGACACCGCTGTGTTGCAGACAGCACCAACCTGTATGTGTTTGGAGGCTACAACCCTGACTTTGAGGAGGCAGGGGGGTCCAATAATGGGGACTACCCTCTCTTCAGGGAGCTTTGGAAGTTTCATTTCGCTACGGCCACCTGGCAGCAGATACGCACAGAGGGTTACATGCCCACAGAGCTGGCTTCTATGTCAGGTAAAGATTGATATGCTGCTCCCCTGCACACACATGTTCTCCTTTTTTAGAACCACCTACCATTATTTCTAAAGGTACCCTTTGGCGTTTATGACCACCACTATATGGGACTATGGAGTGTACGTTTTATGACATATTTGAATTTAGGTAACGCAACACAGAATCATGCTAAAGGCTTTAAAATATTCTACAAATAACCGGTTGAGGTAATGCACCAAAAAACAACAGGGAATGAAATCGGTGCCTACCACATGCCAAACACAGGGTAAATATTTGTATAAACAACAAAGGGACCAATTCCTCAAACCATTGAATTAGTGATGTTTCTAGTGGTCTACATTTTACAATGTAATGCTTATTAATACTGTAATTTTTAAAGCTGCAACTGAAAGCTTCAGGAAATGTGAAATGATCAGTAAGTAGATTTGAACCAACCTTATTAGGCATTCTTAACAAGTTATTCAACTGTAGTAGAGACTTGGGCTGACGAGTATACATACTATTTCATTGTCATTGCAAGATAAAAAGTGAAAGACTGCAAAACTGCACCTTTGAATATAGTTAAATGTTATTAAATTACATTCATTCTGTGAAAATACTAATTCATATCTGTTTGTTTATTGCAAGTAGCATTTTTATGTTTGACAACTTTATAGCTACATTTACTAATTGTTTAGCAATGATCATTCTCAGCTGTTTTACACGGCAACAACCTGCTTGTGTTTGGTGGCACTGGGATTCCATTTGGGGAAAACAACGGCAACGAGGTCCATGTTTGCAATGTTCAGTACAAACGGTGGAACCTCCTCAACTGCAAAGGGAAGAAACCCAACAAGATCTACGGACAGGTGACAGCGTCCGTCTCTCTTAATCTGGTCTGGATATAAAGCTCAAGTCCTAAAATGTTGATCTCCATTCCCAGGCGATGGTCATCATAAATGGCTACCTCTATGTGTTTGGCGGGACAACAGGCTACCTTTACAGCACTGACCTGCACCGGCTGGACTTGAGCACCAGAGAGTGGACCCACCTCAAACCCAACAACACACCCTCAGATCTTCCTGAGGAGAGGTCAGACTGCAGATATAGTGTAAACAACTACAGTGTGTGACCGTGAATCCCACATTTTCATTAAAATAGACTAAAATGAATGCATGGTTTCACAGGTACAGACATGAACTAGCTCATGATGGACAGAGAATATACATTTTAGGAGGTGGGACTTCCTGGACGTCATATCCCATGGACAAGGTGAGGGGAAGATGCATAGACCAACATATTTCAGAGAAACAATGTGCAACTCATTTTTAACACCATTTGTCTTCATCAGATTCACGCATATAACTTGGAGACAAATTACTGGGAGGAAATTGTCACCAAACAGCATGGAAAAATAGGTTTGTGTTTTGTTTATTTTCTTTGGTGAATAAAGTATTTAGGCACCACACATTGAATTTACCTCATTTAATTGTCATAACAGGATATCCTGCTGCCCGTCGTTGTCACAGCTGTGTGCAGGTCAAAGATGGTACGGAGTTTTTAACACGGCATAATCTGGACACACTGAAATGTTTATTTCTTTTAAATATAAGTTTCGCTCTGTTTCTACTTCCAGAGGTGTTTATATGTGGGGGTTATAATGGAGAGCTGATCCTATCTGACCTGTGGAAGATCAACCTGCAGACATTCCAGTGGACCAAGCTGCTGGCCACCATGCCAGAACCAGCCTACTTTCACTGCGCTGCCGTCACTCCGGTGAGTTATCTATCATTCAAACATTCTACTTCTAACTCGGGCTGCAGACTTCTCCTCTGCACGAGTGAGACAGACACTATTTTTTTGTGCTGGAGGGCTGCAGCTTATCTGTATTGTCTTTATTAAGTCATCTGCAGCTCTAAATGTTTTAATTGTTTAGTCTGTAGCCAGAAAATGGTAAACAAAATATCTACCTCAATTTCCCAGATCCTAGAGCGACGTTCTTATGTCTGTTTATTTTATGCTGCTCTAAATTAGAATTATCTAGAAGCAATATATCTTCTTAGTAAACCCGACAATACAGAATATTTGGTAATTTTGCTTAAAAAGAAATGCCGAAATATTTAATACTTTTTCAAAATGGTTGCTCACTAAATGTATGTCTGCAAATGTATTAATCAACTAATTGCTGCTGCTCTATTTTATGCAACTTTTCCCCTTCCAGGCTGGCTGCATGTACGTCCATGGCGGCGTCGTCAACATGTTTGGGAACCGAAGGTCCGGCTCTTTGTACAAAGTGTGGTTGGTGGTGCCCAGCCTGCAGGAACTGACCTGGGAGAAACTGCTGAAAACGTTCCCTCACTTGGCCCAGCTGTCGAGCCTTCAGCTGCTCGGTTTGGGACTGACGCACACACTCATCCAGCGGCTCAAATAGACGGAGCTTTTTTAAAGGACCAAGAGAGGCTGATGTCAGAGGACTATGGAAAACATTTAATGCCTTTTTAACTTAAGTTTTATGTAAATGTGAGTTTATTTTTATTTATTTTTTCTGTTTTTAGGCAAAATGCAATGTTTGGATATTTTGGTGTCAGACTTTGTTCTGCGTGTATCTGACACCATGGATAAGCATGGTCACCAGAATCACTCCTTTTGCTTAGCTCTTTTCGGATACACTATCTAGTGCATTCCCCAGTTGTTTGTGTTTTTACCACATTGCTGTTAAAGCAGGAACATTGAAATGATCCAAAGACCTTCTTAAAAGGGTAAATTAATTTGCCTGCGTTGATGTCATTTTAGATCAAAGTCAGACTGATCAGCTGGTGCTACACCCACTGTCACATAGGTAAGACTGTAACAGTGCTGATATCAAATTACTTTTGTTAGTAATCAGTCAGATTATTTTAAAAGAGAGGACACTTTATGACTGGTATACTTAAAAGTCTAATTAGGTCAATTATTAAAGGCATTATGTTTTAGCCTCAAAGGCCTTCCAATTCAAAGCTGTGATTGTTACTGTACTGAACAGATTTAAAAATGTTCCTGTCACATTAGGATCAGGTAACTCAAAAGCCTTTTTAACTCATCATGGCATCACTGTGAATCTTATAGTGCCTCTTCCATTGTTCTTCCTCTTAAAGGAAAAAGCTTAATTAATAAGTTGGAAATTAAGGAATTCACTTGTAGAGTCGCAGTGATTCTCATGCACTTTTCAGTTCTACATTTGGTGCCTTCTGCATTGTTACACCGTTTTAACACTTGTAAATGTGTGTGTAGTAAGATCTTAATTTGTTCTGAATTGTGCACACAAAGCCTTCTTTCCCATGTGATCTACCTGGTGTTCTCCAAATGAGCCTTTTGTTGCTGAATCTTTCTTCTCCTGGAGATGCAGTCAAAGTTTAAAAGAGAAATTTATTTATTTGAGCTGCTCTTTTGTAGCAGAACATGTAGCTACAATTCCGTTTTAATTCATTCTCGTTTCACTGCCCGTTGATGCCTAAACTCTATTTAAACGCTTTTATACTTACACATAGGCTGAATTTTTATTTGTGTCGTTTTTCCAGAGAACGTGGCATGGGACTTGTAATAAGGTAGGGTAAGAGGCGTACTCAGGATGTGGCATGCTTTGATCAAAATGTCAACAGAAGGTAGTCTCATCTATAACTATCATAATGCCCATTTTCATTTCAAATATCCACCTTAATTGTTATTTTTGCCTTATTTATATCTTCTTATGAAGCAACAGCTTAACTACATTCTCCGACTTGTAAAATGGACTGCCTTGCATAATATTGACATGTTTATATTGGCATCATTTTTGATGTTCAAAGAAAGTCAAATGATCTCCTTTGCATGTCGGTATGGTGTGCATGTCACTTTACATAAATTCTCGGGAGAAAAGGTGAATGTCTTCTCAAAAGCAACTATGGCTGTAATGTACATATGTTTCAGGTCCTGTCTGTACAAACAATAAAAACACAGGCAGACAGTTTTTCAAAATGTTGTATTGACAAGAGTTATTATTATAGCTTAGCACAGCCAGCCATGCCACTCTTTCCAAATATAGGGTACCAGTGTTTTATCTAAAATATCTTTCACATTTTGGAGTTAAAGTCTAAAAATTATACCAGTACCTTTTTTTTTTTTAACAAAAAGGTTTAGTGCAGATTTTAAGGAGACATTGTTAAATGTTATCTTACAAACGCTGCATTTTACAGTAGTATAGATGTGCAACTTACCTGAAATTAAAAAGGCTCATTCATTTGCATGGTTGTACGGACTTTTAAATAATTACTACAAACCTGTCAGAATTTACACTGAATGTAGTCAGAAAGGGAGGGGTTTTACATTTCACATTAAGGTCCAACTCGAAACCGCCCCACTCCCACTCTGTGACGGAGTGGGTAGATGGCGTAGTCTCATTCACGGCTAAACTAGGTTCCCTTCTTTCAGGTGGAGGGTGTAAATACAGTGGCATCTCTCCTCTCCCCAGGAGTAACAGGAAATGCCGTAACATTTCATAATTGTTTCAAATCAGGATCTCTTAGATAATAAAACTACGATATTCATAAGCTGCTTAGTTTTTGTAACTGTGCGCGTGTATGTATATATATTCAAAACTTTACAATAAAATGTATGAAGTGAATGCGCAAACTGGGAGGAAGTGTCTAGTTGAAGGGGGCAGTTTGGAATTGGGCCTAATGACTTTCAGACTTTAAAAAGTAACTTGGGCTGAAAGTCCCACGGTCAGCAGCCTGTTGGAGATGGAGCGAAGAAATACATAGCCAGCAGTATGAGGTAGACGACCACCAGAGCTGTGCCTGAGGGGACAGAAAGTAACATGTCATAGGGTTAAACATGATGTGATCCCCAATGTGTTAAGATTACAGTCAATCAATCCACCATACTGAATTGGCATGCAAAAAATTAACTATACTATAGGTCTGAATATCTTTGGCTATATAAAACTCCTTGACCTATATAATCAAATCTCTTCAAGTAAATCAGCAAAGTTATCGACATAAAGGACTTAACTCGGCTCTTAGTCTCTTTTGTGCATTCAAGGTTGCAGCTATTGATGTTTTTGTAATGCAATAAATAAACACATTCACACCCTTATCACAACAACCTTGTGTGCTGACTATTTGTTCTCTAGGTTAAAATCATCTAACATAGCATTTGCATTTTACTTAACCAGGACGATAACCACTACGAATAAACCTTTATTTAACGGGGGAGTCCTGGCAAGATACTAAGATATTAAGCAAGTTGGTTTTCAGATCATAAAAGGAGTTCATCTTAAAACGTTTGACGAGCTCTTAAAACGGTGAGCAGTAGCAATCTGTAAATAAATTATCTCAAACATGCGGGACCCCCAGTATGGACCTAATAGATTCTTACTTTTCAAATGTCTTGCATTACACAAAGCAAATATCAAGCGGTTACTATTGGTTAACAGGTTCATTTTAAGTTGAATTATTATCACTGGTTTGTTACATAAAATATCAAAAAATAAACTTACCTTGAAAATAATCAGACTTGCCGTCCATGAAGATGTAGTTGACAAGAATCACACTGAACATACTGGCCCACAGGTGCATGTCACTGAACAGCAGCACAAATCCCACATCCTGTCCAAAAGAGATGATTACAGAAACTATAAAACAGCAAACAGTGTGGGTACTTTATGAAATAATCAATGATTAAACTGAACATAGAGGAAAGGGAGTCTTACATAGCAGGCATTGAATAAGACCAGAATTGGAATCTGCAGCATGCAGACCTGAACAGCAATACAGCTTCCCACCTCCAAGCTGAAAAACAAAAAAATGAATGTACAGACATCACTTTTTAATTGTAACCATTTAAAAAAGACAGGATTTACCTTAGACTGATGTTGTTCTGGAGAGCAAACTGGATCCCATTTACAATCTCTGGGATCTCAGGCACCATGGCGAGAACTGTCACCCCGATGAAATACTGTAGAAGGAGAGAAAAGCATTGATACGACCAGAGGAAGACCACCAGATTGAAACTGATTGCATGTGCTCAGAAGCACGTCCTGACCTGAGAGACGTTGGGCTGGTTTAGTATGGGCTGGATGTGCTCGGTGGCTAGATCGGCACAAGCAGACGTGAGCACAGTAGCCATGATGAGGATGACCAGAGACCTCCACCGTGACCAGTGGACCACTGCTCCATGGGGGCCATTCTCTGCACAGACAAGCAAAGAGATTATTTTAGCATTAGACCACCTTTCACTGTCTTCTAGTGGAATAATTCAAGGTACAGCTATCTGTTTAAGAGGATGGTTTGAAGTGGGTTTGTACAGTAGATTGTCAGTCAGGACCCCACCCCATTTGGAGAAGCAGACATGAGTACCAGCACAGAAAAAAACCCTGTATATTGCTTTTCTCTGCCTTTGGATAAGATACTCATTCAACCCTACTCCTTACAACTCCTTTAAAAGGTGAAATACGAGAGGGAGAGTCCTACCCTGTCCGCCTCCAACATGGATGTCATAAATGTGGGAGTGTGTCTTCAGTGTGAATATCAGACCAATTATGTAGGCAACTGGCAGGAGGGCAGACACTGTGTACACCAGTGGCCTGCAACAAGAACACACGATGCACATTAAATGAGAAGTAAGACAAATAAAAAACGTTAGCTCAAAACATTTGAGAATGTGTGACAAAAAACAAGCAAACACGGACATTGTGGAAATGTTAACTCTTGAATTTTGGTGTCAGGGTTTTAAATGCACCAACAAGAAGACATTTTACGCGACGAGACTTAAAAAATATATCTTACTCCACATGGTTGCGGAACAGTGTACCATTGTTCTGTTGGAAAAAAATTAAAAGCACATTATACAGTGGAAGTAAGTCATATGTTTTGTTAGGATGCGCTGGTGAGGCTGAGACTTCTAGTGCTGACCAGGTCGTAGTGGCAGTTGTGACAGACAAACGCCCCGCTGCTGTTTCCTCCAGAGGAGTTGGCGCAGGCGTCGCACACCAGACTTCCATAAGCCTTGGAGAACAGCGTGGGGGCAAACACACCTGCCATGGACAGACAGTGTGTGACATTGGTAAAGCTTTTATATTGCATTTGATTTCAATTTTGACAGACAGAAACAGAGTGTAACAAACTATGTAGCTGGTTCTGCAACAGGCTCTGCAAGTGTTAAATGTAAAACACATACAATGAAAAGGGTTTTCTGCAGGCAGAGTAAGAGCTAACAGCTTCTCCAGCTTACTAAATGTGTACAAATCATTTTGTTAGGTGAGGGAGGCCAGTTCCATAAAGTGGTTTGCATCTAAAAACACAGCAAGAAAAGAGAAAATTGTCTACACTTTCAAAACGGTTACAGCCTAAAGGTACAGGATATAGTGTGTGTAAATACTTGCCTCCTACAGAGATAAAAAGCAATGCAGCGCTCACTCCTGTAGAGCGACTGTTGAATCGTTGCTCACTGTGTTTCAGTCCTCCGATTATCATACAGACGCCCTGAGAGAAAAACAAAATGAGGGCCTAAATTCATACTGCACATGCTGTATTGGTGGTGTGATATGAAAGGGACTCTTGTCTCCATTTTGATTTCACTGATTGCTGAAATGATACAGTATTAAAAGAAATACACTTTTAAGACTTTTTACTGTTGGTGAGGCAAAGGTTTGTTGGTAAGCTCTCCGTTTACATTCTTAAACTGGCGCTCATTTTAAATATTTGTATTGAGTAAAAGCTGCAAAATGTGATGTAAATGCAGGAAGGCTCACAGGGATGAAGAGGATGCAGCCAAGCAAAGTGCCAGTCAGCGCTGCTTTGACGACCTCCTGCAGACACGGGTTGGCTGCCCGGTGACCTCTGAGCAAGGCTGTGATGTAGAAGGTCAACTCTGTGATGGAGCCGAAGGTGGCGTTCACTACCGCACCCACTGCAAAGTTACTCTGAGCTGAGATACTGTCAAAAATGATAAAGAATTGACATCAGAAGGTGCTTTTTAGGGAAAATCTCTTTGTGTGTTTCAAAGTGATGAAAACAGCTCACCTGGCAATGCCCATACCGATATAATAAGACAGAGGTATGATGGAGCAGATTGCGATGGCAAACTTGACGTCAGAGCTGGCATACTGGTTTTCTCTGTCAATATATCCAATTACAATGGCAACTATTACCAGAGGGAGGAGGTCTGAGAAGGCAGTTAAAGATGTTAACAGGTTTTCTTATGAAACTAGGAATGCTCTATTGTGGCATACTAAAAAAATAAGAATAACGATTATTTTTGGTCAACATTGAGGGTAGAATTATTCTCTGAAAAATCCTGTGCTTTAAAAAGAAAACAGTTTTAATTGAAATCATGGTTTTTCTTGAACTTTAACATTTATTCAACTCAATTCAAAAGTAAAAAAACTCCCCAAAAACATAATATATATTTAAATACATAATATAAAAATAATAATAAAAAACATCTAATCAACTTCTAATGTTTAATATTCATATCTAAAATAATCTATATTTATTAGTATTTTTGACCAAAAATAAATTAGATCAAAATGATATATTGCACTGCCACAGCATAAATTCACATAAATTCAGCATTTTGGCTATATTCAACATACTCCAGTCAGTAACTCAGCAAGTACAGGCAGAAGCAAGAAAAACCAAAGCACTATTGCTAAACAGCGGTACAATAATTGTTTAATCCCTATAATCTTTTTCTTCATAATGAAAACAATTGTAATTGAAAAGGTAATTCAATAGTACTAAGATACTGACACATATTTCACACCAGTAAAGGATACTGACAGCGAACACATTGATCCCATCAACAGTGTACTTGTAGTAGTACCAGTTTGTCGCCTGGTAGCAGCACAGCAGTGCTCTGGTCTCATAGATTTGATGCTAAGGATCAAGCAAAATAAAAAGTGCATTCAACCAACACTGCTAACATCTCCAGGTTGATGTGCTGTGGGTGATAAATATTACATATTTGCCTTGCCTTCCTCTGTGTGCAGGAGGTGACAGAGACGTCCTCAGGAGCCAGGACAAGGATGACGCCCAGTGTCCGTGCGTTCATCTTGCTAACAGGGATGGTGAAGACCAGGATCCAGGAGATGAAGCAGGCCAGGGAGTGGATTACAACTAGAGGAGGATATCCCAGCAGCAACCACACATAGGTGGAGAAGCGATGCTACGCAACAAGGGAAACAAATATCTTTCAACTGATGTGCGAGAAATTAGTCATTCATAAACAGGGCCTGAAATGACCTTGTTGCTATCCAGACGCTGTGGCTAGTAGATTCCCAAAGTTACTAGCCACTCTGCATTTTCAAAAGCTACAGTATTGATGTTGGTAAATAACGTTGTATTTGATCAAAGTTGACTATATTTACAAGCACTGTTTACCCAGACATCAAGACAACATTACATGTAATGTAAACTCTGCAGTTAAAAAGATAAAGCTTTGACTGTGCTGTGTGTAAAGGGAATTTTAGTAGTTATTTAAATTTTGTAAAATGGTGCAGGGCTGTAAAAGATTTATTGAAAATATAAAAACTTAACTGAAAAAAACAAGAAATGTATGCAATAGAGAACTTATTATTTTGTCTTATCCAATCAATTCATAAAAGTCCATGCCCAATTCAACCTGTAATTGTCAGGTGGTGTAAAAGACCGTAGCACCGTGTTCATGTGCTGTTTCTATGTGAATTTGAAGTTACCCAGTAGGGAGTGCGGAGAGGTCGTCCTGGCAGCTCTGGGACCGGCCCGTCTGTGGGGGACGGCAGCAGGACTGGGGAGTCATCTTCCGTCCGCTCCAAGTCACACTCACAGTCTGGTGCTTGCTCACAACATATCCTCAATGTTTTTCCAATCTGGATGAACACAAATAAAGTTGTATTTTGTGTTCGTTAGAGCACTAACTTTGCATTAGTAACATTAAATATGGTGATTGATCCTTACTGGATGACTGATTTTATTTCAAGTAATTAATCCGTTGTGTCAGAAAAAAGTTAACTTTTTCTAAAGCCTAGGTGGAGTCTTCAGATTCTGTGTGTTGGAGATATATATCGCTTTATATTATTTAACACTTAAACATTTGTTTTCTTGCTGTGATTGTTCATAGCAAATTTATTCTTAGTTATTATTGTTATTAAAGTAGTTTCTATGCTTTTATTTTGAAGGCATGTTTGGGCACTGGGTGATTAGAGCACCTGGTGTAATTGTATATATTGGAGACAGGTGGTGGGAGTAAAGCACTAGTAGGCACATGTTTTTTTACCAGGGATTTTCAAGCCACAAGAAAGGAAGCCATAGGAAAGACTAAAGGAAAGAAAGATAGGAAACCTGCTCATTGTTCTATGTTAATGATATTGGATCATATAATACATGCACAATTCTTGTCTTGACGTGGATGATCATTGCCCTGCGTAAGATCCGCTAACTAGTAGCTCAGCGGCAGTGTTATTTTTAGTTAATTATCTGTTTCATTCTATATGATTTTGGCTGCTACACTGCGTTTTATCTGATCAACAGGTCAAATAAATCCCATTTACAGCGCTTTATTATCTTAAAATGTGAGGATATGGATGTTTGACATTTATGTTTGATAAAGAGACAACAGCGGAACATCTCAAACATAAACTGAACCCAAACTGTACCTCATGGATTGACTTGCCGAAGGGCCACAGGAAGTAGCAGGACAACTTCAAGCAAAGCTTGCCTTAAGAGTGAGAGAAAAGATGCATGTACTGTATGCATAATAAACAATACATGTATCCATGTTGAATGGCCCACATACCATAGGGTACACCAGTGATAGTGATGAACATAAAGAGGCCAATCAGGAAATAGGCCAGAGAGATCCACCAACCAAAGAGAAGCACATATGCTACGTTTCCACAAGTGATGAGATGACCTAACACCAAGACAAACAAAATCAATCAATGAAAGTACTTGCTTCGATCTTATTTCTGTGGTTTTTAATGCATGTTCTCTCAGTAATAATTACAATATTGTATTGGTTATCTTAGATGCTGAGATCTGGGAACACAGTGTCATCTCATAACGCCTGTGCTTACACTACATAACTCCTGTGAGACAAGTGTACAACTTTACAGCACTTACCTAATTTTGTTGTAAGGGATTTTATTTTTATTGAAAAAAATGTATCTTGGTTTTTCTTTTTGGTGTCCGCCTAAACACCCTGGAGTTTTCTGATGAACATAATCTTTACTTGCTGCTTATCAATATGGCTTTTTTGTGAGTTTAGGACTGCTTTCTATGCAGCACTGCAACAGCATTAGGCTTTTGGTTTTGTAAGTCACATAGCTAAACTGTTGGCTTGTTTACAACACATGAAACCTGAATCATCTTTGCATATATACACAGTGAGCACAATACCCCTACCTGAATATGGTTTGATGATGTTCAGTTCAGAGTAGAGCTCTTTCACAACCTCTGACCTGACTTCAAATGGACGCTCCGTCACGTGGCTCTTCCACTTTCTGAAACCAAACTGACACACACACACACCAAATACTGAGTTTGTGTGATGGATTGTCCTGTCAGTTGTGCTGCGCTCAAACTACTTTGATTTGCGTAGAAAAGACAGTTGCCTATAGACGTCTTACCCTGTAGTTGTTGACTAGTTTGTTTGCTTCTACTTCGTTTTCCGCTCTGATGGTTCTCTTGCTTTGGATCTCCTCCCAGCTTTCATCGTAGGCATGATGACTCTGACCTAAATTGACAAGCAACAAAATGATGAATAATATATTTGTAACTAAAGAGGCATTGCGGTTACTTAAAAAAAGAAGAAGAAGTGTTGGTACCCATTACATACATGTGTGTGCAGGCATGCATTTAGTTGTGCACAGTGCAGGACATATAGAGTGATTTGTAGATGGAGTGTCTGTGGGATTTGTCAGTCGGTCGTGGAACTGTTCATGATCGAGACTGGCCTGGGGATCATGCTCCTGTGGAAGATCTGCAACACAAAGAAACAAAATATTTAGATTGCCAATGGTAAAATGTTTTATGTAGTCCCAAAACAAGTGATTCAAATATTTAAGAACTATTACAATTACATTGACTTCTTCTACCCAATTGAAAAATATATAATAATGTAGGTCTGTTTTCTAAATCATATTTGTGTAAAGTTGCATATTGGATGAAGACACCACACTCACTGCTTCCAAAATGACTGCCCTTCCAAACCTCAACCAGAGCCATCACATGCCTCACATGACCGTGGCCATCAATTTCAATTTCATATTCATTTAAGGACATTTAACTAGAAGCCATTGCAGCAATACATGCATGACTACACTGACTGCATATATACGTGTTAATGTATTTAGTTGTGTACAGTTCACTGATAACAAACTTCACCTCAGGGGCAGATATTATTTTGTTCTATTCATCTATCCATCCATCTTTGAAGTGATTACTCCCTCTGACTGCCTGACAAGAGCTGGATTTGTTCTGCGGAGGAACCAGAGGCATGACTGCCATTAAGCGAAGGGTAGAAATTGCCCTAGGTCATTCATTAATGCTTTAATTTCCAGGGTTGGTCTCTGAGAAGATAAAGCCTTGATGAATGAATGCATACAGATATATTGTCTGGCATCATGAGACAAGCAAGCAGAAAGAATCGTGACTTCTTCTTTAAAGCTGCTTAAAACAGTGCCTTCACAAGTTTCCTCTTTCTGTTTTGGTATTTGCTTCCTGTAGAACAAATGTAAAAAATACCAGTGTTAGCCATGCAAGGGTGCATTAGTTGTGAGAAGATATAAGAAGTCCTATGTAAACTCAGTATCATTTATTAATAATAGTGTTGCCCATCTCCTAAGGTTCACAATGAAGAATCAAGATTAAAAAAATAGGAAAGGAAGCCACTAGTCACATGTTTCATCAGAAGCATCAAATCATAAAAGACAGACTCTTAATTTGGTTGTTTATTATAACCTAAAAAAAGACATGCATTGTTATTGCATATTCATTCATTCAGGACATCATTCATGAACTGGGTAATTAGTACGAATGCTATGCAATTAAAAAAAAATCTTTCAACATGTCTCCTTTAAAGAGCCTGTGACAGCATCCCAACAACTGTTGTGCAATGAAATATTGGGCTACTAGTAATCTCGAACCGTCAGTTTAAAAAAGAAAAAGCGATACCGTTCCGTTAAATATCAATAATTTCGAACATCGCGGGGAAATTCCTTCGACTCATTTTGAAGTTTTGGGGGAAGCCGGAAGTGACGTCAATGCGGGAACGCTTCACTGTGCGACGAGCGAGCCAAACACGGACAAAGTGTGTTGTTATGCGTAGAAATGGTGAATTACTGAGATTAGGCACGTTAATAACGTTTTAATGAAGTTGACTACAGTATATTCATGTTTGTCAGTGCTTTCATGTCAATTCGGCGAACATAAACATAAATGATCGTGGTGAAGATGATGATTACATTAGGATTAAAAATCGGTAGTGAGAGCTGCTGAATTTCCTCCCGTCGGATGTGATATAAAAACAAATCGATTATTTTTGTAATTGTAAACTCAAGTGGATGAAACTACATTTATTAGTGCTTTCATGTCAATTCGGCGAACATATGATACATTAAATGATCGTGAGGATGATGATTACAAATCGTTTGTTTGAGCCGGTCTGCATTTCCTGATGAGAAAACAAACCGATGCTTTTTGTAGTTGTAGTACACCAACATGGATTAAACGTGTGTTTTTTTTACCACAATGTTGGGGAAATTAATGGATAAAATGCACGGATTATTATTATTATTATTCCCACTCCGATCGGGACACTAGGTCCACCGTTTCCCCGCAGCGAGGCTCTCCCTGTTGACAGTTTACGTGGGCTGGGTGCAGTGGCGGACTGGCCATCGGGACGAATCCCGATGGGTCGGTACCGAAGTGGGCCGGTCGGATAAGTCACTTGCACATCCCCCATAGGCGGCGAGTGAGGCTCAGGTTTGAGAAGGCTAAATAACTTTTTTTACCTGACGCTGCCCGCCTCCGGCGTCTATAGAAAAGAGATCAACTCAGTGTGCGGAGTTTAAATCTCTCAAGTCATATTACAGGATAAAGGAAATACAGTTTAAACTGCCGTATGCAGAGAAGACGCCGACGTGTCGCACTTATCATTCATATTAGCCGTATCTGGCCGTGCAACACTTACAGTGTCACATACTGTATGCAGAAGTATTATTTTAAGCAACACATTATGTTGACGAAACACTCGAGACAAATGTAATTAAAGTCAGACGTGAACGCGCTCTCAGCTGGAGAGAGAAACCCTGGCTTGATTTACCGAGTTGATAACCAGCGTCGTAGGACCGCTTAGCGAGATCTCGTTTGTTAGTTTGTTGTTGTTAGTTTGTTTGTTACTCAAACATATCCAGGGTATGTTGAACTGGCTTCGTAGTACAGGGCACAGGTGGCTAGCAGCGCTAATGTCAAAGACACAGACATTATACATTATATTTGTATTTTACCAGGATGCAGTGACACAAATATTTACATATTTACATTTACTATATACAGCACCTGCCGCCCCTGACATCACCCACTCCCCCCGTTGACAATTTACTAGTGGTACCGAAGTGGGCCGGTCGAGAGTCCCGGGATGATTTTTAGTCCCAGTCCACCACTAGCTACATGACCATATGATCGCCCATATCGACGCACCTCATTCCTAAACTTCTAACAGATACAACATAAACCGATCCTTCAGCCTCATATGAGCTCTCAGATACGTTCAACATTAACCTGTCATCGCTGTCTGAGCTTGCTGCTGTGTGCGCCGTCGTGCGTTTACATCTGACTGTATATATATAAAGGTTTACATGCAGATGCTGGGATCCTGAACGGTGCAGCTGGAGCGCTGTGCCCGCAATGACGTCACCCATCATTTGGCGGGACTTGAAGAATCCCCGAGAAGATCCAGAAAATTGTCAACATTGAAGGGCAGATTAATGGTTATCAAAGTACAAATATCCAAAATCAGTTCAGTAACGGTTTTCAAGGGGACAATATTTACTCAAATTGATGGGTTTGGATGATGGGGGAAACTCGTGTCACAGGCTCTTTAAGGCTCATTGTAAATTCAACCTGATCTTCCGTCAGAGCAGCAGCTGCACACCTTTAGTAAATCTGCCAAAAATGCCACATTATTGACCTGAAAGTACACAAACAGCAGACTCAGACGCTCGTCAGGGTCCTGACATTCTGCACGCGTTGACATTTTACCGATACCAGCTACCGTTTTTAAACTATAGTTAGAAATGTAAGAGGTTTATCTCTCATTCCGATAAATGGAAAGGCACTCCTTTCACTGCACATCTCCATGGTAACCTTTGATCTCTGCACACAGGTGTTTGATAACGTCGTCACCATGGTAACCTTTGACACACACACACACACACACACACACACACACACACACACACACACACACACACACACACACACACACACACACACACACACACACACACACACACACACACACACACACACACACACACACACACACACACACACACACACACACACACACACACACACACACACACACACACACACACACACACACACACACACACACACACACACACACACACACACACACACACACACACACACACACACACACACACACACACACACACACCTCAAAACACAAACACACTGTCTCAGCCTAATCTCTTCTGTCTGATGGAGACTTCATACTGACTTCAACATGTTCCACATATTTTATACATTATTGGTGAAGTATGGTTTTAGTTCAAACGTTTGCATTAAGTGTTTCACCTACCATTGTATTGGAGGGGCGCTGCGCCCCGCCAACGGAGACCCGCGCCCCCCCTGAAATTCAAAGTGTTTTTAAAAAAAATATATATATAGCACCAAATTGCAACTAATCTATATCTACTGTCACTTTTCACATTGAACATGTGCTCTTTTATTAAATAAACTAAACGCTTTCATTTTAAGTTGAGAGTTGAATGTTTGTGACCCTAAGAAACACTGATGCATTAATCAATAACAATAGTCCACAGCTCCTCTCTCTGCTCCAGAGGATTTAAAACAAATATATCCCAATGCCTTTGATTTATTTGATGAAGTTGCATGTCCCAAACAAGTAATCCGAAAAGGTCATATTGGATTCTAGGACATTTTACAGATTAGTTTACTAAATATAACCAACCGAGTAGGACTAATAGAAAAATAACTAGCTAAATGTATCTGCAGCCCGAATGTGGACAGTTTCTCAGACTCATAGCAGCCAACACAACACACATAGATATCAACGAGCATCTCCATGCATGTTCAGTTGTGACAGAGACATTTTGTGCATTGACAGAGAGTATACTGTGCTGGTGCATGCGTCTGCATGCACGAGCACACACGCAGTGAGGAACTACGTCGTAATCAACACTACGTGACTGTCAAACTTGCAACAACACTCTGCGTGTTTACTCTTTCCATTCACATGATATCACAGTTAATACACACTATGCTAAGGGAATTAATTACAATGGAGAATGCGTTCAGAGCGCTGTAAAGGACATAGTCTGCTAGTTACAAATAAAGTTGTTTTTTTCATAACTGAGCATGAGCCTCAGCCGCTCACCTTGGTCGTGTTCAGCTGGCCTCCTCCTCCGGCTGCTGGTGTATGAGCTCTGTGCGGCTGAAAGGGACATCTCCACGGGTCAACAAAAAACACCTCACCGTAAAATGATTCTCATCTCAGTCAACTCCGACGCCACTCCTGCGAAGACGACGCACGATCCACGGCGGAGGATTATACTTCTTCTTCTTCTCTCAGTTTTTGGCGGATTACAAACAACTTTAAGGTGCATACCGCCACCTACTGTACAGGAGTGTATATCACCATATCAACCTATCCACTTGTGGAATTATACCACTGTGTTTACTTTGTTTTTAAATTCTTCCAATCAATCCTGTTTCACTCAAATACTTAAAAATGGCCTTCCTGGTAGCTCTTATGCCCCTTTCACACCAGCGCCTTTTCAGCTCCGGCTTGGAGCTAGAGCCTGAAAAGCGCCGGGTTTTCCAGTTCACACCGGAGCTGCGCCGGCTCTTAGCTCCGGGATCCGCTTCATTTTCAGCTCCAAAAAATTGTCGGTCCAGAGGCAAGAGCTTTGGAGCTAAGAGGCGACGTCGCTTACGTCTCTCTTACGTCGAGGCGTGCAGGAAACTAAACCCACGGGTCGACTGTTATGCCTGCCTACAAGCAGTATTGCCTATAAACACACTTTATAAAGTCAGGCAACACTAACCAGGCTTCGTGTGATTCTGTTTATTTGTGCCTTACTTTGACCATCCGTTCGCTGTTATCGATCATTGTGGAGAGAGGCAGACGTGTTGTGTTGTATTATTGCAGCTATCGGATGCAAGTAGTCAGTTTAGCTTCGGTTGCTATGCCAACATCACCCGTTTTATACCAGAGAAACTTTCATAACAGCGTTGTGATACCAAACAGTGTCAATTCAGACTGACACACATTCACTTAGGCTAGGGGAACTGGGGATATGCATTAGCTGCTTGTGTGAGTCGGACAGTGAATACTTTAGAGCGGCCGCTGCAGTGTGAGCTAACCGGGAGCTAACGGGAGAATAAACTCCCGTGGAAGAGCAGAACTGCAGCGGTCGGTAAATGCTGCAGAAACACATTAATAAACAATGAACCACGGCACTCTGGAGCAAAGTATAAGGTTGGAGAAGTCGTTATTCAATTTATTCTGGCTTCGTGTGATTAAAAGCAACACGATCATCGACCCGACGCAGTTGTTGTTGTTGTTGTGAGCTGCCGTTGGGGGGCAAATCAGCGATGTAAACGGTGACGTCATGACGCAGCAAGGGCAGCTCTGGGGCGCCAGTGGGCGGTGTGCACAGAGCGGGAGCTGAAAAGGGAAACCGGAGCTGAACCAGAAAAGCTCCCGCTCGGAGCTAGAAACTGAAAAGCGCTGGTGTGAAAGCCGCATTAGTTACCCCCTCACCTTCTGTTCCCAGTATCCTCATCAGGCGCCACTCCCTTCCTGCCTCTCTGACCCTGTCTCTTAGTTTTTCCCTCTCTGTTTTGTACATGTTGCAGTGTAATATGATGTGTTGTGTTCCACATTTTCTTTCACTCTACACCCCCTGCATTCTTCAACTTCACTTTTTCCCATTATAAACATTGTGCCGTATAATCCTGTATGATCCAGTCTGAGTCTAGTGATGATGATCTCCTCCCGTCTGTTCCTTTCAGATCTTTGTTATGACTAATTTATGTAACTTGTGGTATCTCCTCCCTTTCTGATCTTCCTCCCACCTTTTCTGCCATATTTCCATACCCTTCTTCTTAATTATTGCTTTTCCTTCTCCTTTTCCAAGTGAAACTGGTATTGCTATTTCCCAGTGGCGAACCGTGTCTATCACAACTGGACCTTCTGAAGACACACACACCCCCCCCCCCCCCCCTCCTCCGCGGCATTATAATCAGGGGCGGCGCCAGGGGGGAGCTGAAGCACCCCCTAGATTTGCCAAAGCACCCCCTAAGCACCCCCAAGAAATATGTGTTTGTTTTTTCCCCCCCGAAAATTATTGTTTTTTTTATTAAATTAAATCAGAAAAATTATTGATTACATCAATGCAAATGTGAAACAAATAAATGTTTGATCAAAAACATAAAGCCAACACAGGTGATATGATTAGGCCAATGGCCAGCACCCATTCGATTTTTGACCTACCCATAGGCTAAATTACTTTGTGACACTTGAGTGACTTCCTGTTAGCGAGAGCCCCAAATGATTTGCTAACAGCAAAGTGACAAATTGATCGTTTTTTAGTCCTTAAACGTCCACGTGTGGACACTCAATCAAAACCACCTGAAAGCGAGAGGGATTCTGCACATAATAGGCCTCGTGATTACAAGTAGCTTACTTCTGGGTCTGTTTCATTCAAGCTCTGCTCTGTGTGTGTGGCACGAGCCATTTTGTGTGCGTGCGCAAGCGAGCGAAAGAGAGAGAGAGAGAGAGAGCGCACCGGTGGGTATTGTAGGAGCAAACACAGTAGTGGTGGCTTAAAGCCCAGCTCTGCTCCTCGCCGTCCGTTAGATGAGCCTGGTCAGATTAATAAGAAAAGGAGTTCAAAACACCGGCATAAAAGTTATAACAATAATCAGATTTTAATGGTAAAAAGACACAATACGAAAATACAGAGTGCCCTGTAACAGAGCACTCCGGGCTCCCCGCTCCACTGCCGTGTGATACAGATATCGGGACCAGCCAGTCAGCAACAGGGGGCATTTGGCATGAATAAACAACAGTATATATGGACATATTTGGGGCGGAGAGTCACTGCTTATCTTCCACCGGATTCTACTCCTTTAATTTCCCAGGGAAGGTTTCACACAAACTATTCTTTCTCAAACAATCAAACATTGTACACAGATATATTGGTATCAAACATTGTACACAGATATATTGGTGCTTGAGATTATATTGGCCCCTAAAAGAACCTTGAAAAGGACATGTGTGTGTGTTTGGTAAGAGGAAGTGTATGTGTGTGTGTATGTTGATATCTAGGTCAGGGAGTGTATGGTGTGTGTGTCAGGGTGTCTGGGTCATGGAGTGTAAGTAAGAAGGTTTATATATATATAGGATTACTTTAAAACAGTCCCAAATAATACATGTTCACTTCAATACAGTTCAAGATAATACCTGTTTACTTTAATACAGTTTAGAACAATATCTGTTTGCTTTAATCCCTCTTTTGATCTCACCTTTAGAGATCAACTTATACACAGCATTTGGAACATAACCACTGTCATTCTTTTCTATGTCTGTTCCCCAACATTTATATAAATCCATCAGAAGCTGGGATTTAGAGCACTTTAAACCTTTAGGAACAGTCCACCATAACAACTTCTTACGACAGTGGAGGGAGACCAAAATATGTTAAAAAATTGTCCTTGTCGGCTGAGTCATCGTACTCGTCCTCCTCCGACGGGTAAGCCAAAAAGGGCATTTGGTACGAAGGGGAAGGGGCCCACCACCTACGGGAAACATCGATGGGGTCGGGTGCGCTGCCAGACGGGTGGCAGTGAAAGCGGAGGGTCTCGACGGACCAGACCCGGGCGGCAGAAGCTGGCTTTGGGGACGTGGAACGTCACCTCTCTGGGGGGGAAGGAGCCGGAGCTTGTGCGGGAGGTGGAGCGGTACCAGTTGGATCTGGTTGGGCTCACCTCTACGCACAGCGTCGGCTCTGGAACCTTACTTCTGGATAGGGGTTGGACTCTATTCTTCTCCGGAGTTGCTCAAGGTGTGAGGCGCCGGGCGGGTGTGGGGATACTCACAAGTCCCCGGTTAGGTGCTTCGTTGTTGGAGTTTACCCCAGTGGACGAGAGGGTCGCCTCCCTACGCCTGCGGGTTATGGGGGGGAAAACTCTGACTGTTGTGTGTGCTTATGCACCCAACAGCAGTTCAGAGTATTCGGCCTTCTTGGAGACCCTGGAAAGAGTCCTGTATGGGGCTCCTGAAGGGGACTCCTTAGTCTTGCTGGGAGACTTCAACGCACATGTGGGCAATGATGGAGACACTTGGAGGGGCGTGATTGGGAGGAACGGCCCCCCTGATCTGAACCGGAGTGGTGGTTTGTTACTGGACTTCTGTGCTAGTCATGGATTGGCCATAACAAACACCATGTTCGAACATAAGGATGCTCATAAGTGTACGTGGTACCAGAGCACCCTAGGCAGAAGGTCCATGATCGATTTCGTTATCGTATCATCGGACCTGAGGCCGTATGTTTTGGACACTCGGGTAAAGAGAGGGGCGGAGTTGTCAACTGATCACCATCTGGTGGTGAGTTGGGTCGAGTGGCGGGGGAAGCCTCTGGATAGACCTGGTAAGCCCAAACGTGTAGTTCGGGTGAACTGGGAACGTCTGGAGGAGGCCCAAGTTCAGGAGGCCTTCAACTCACACCTCCGGCGGAGCTTTTCGGGCATTCCTGTGGAGGTTGGGGACATTGAACCAGAGTGGTCGGTGTTCAAAGCCTCTATTGCCGAAGCCGCGGTGGGGAGCTGTGGTCTCAAGGTCTTAGGTGCCTCAAGGGGCGGTAACCCTCGAACCTCCTGGTGGACACCGGTGGTCAGGGAAGCCGTCCGACTGAAGAAGGAGGCCTTCAGGGATTTGTTTATCCCGGGGGACTCCCGAAGCAGTTGCAAGGTACCGACAGGCCCGAAGGGCAGCAGCCTCATCCGTGGCCGAGGCAAAGCAGCGGGTGTGGGAGAAGTTCGGAGAAGACATGGAGAAGGACTTTCGGGCGGCACCAAAGTTGTTCTGGAAAACTGTCCGACACCTCAGGAGGGGGAAGCAGGGAACCATCCAAGCTGTGTACAGTAAGGATGGGACGTTGTTGACCTCAACTGATGGAGTGTTGGGACGTTGGAAGGAACACTTTGAGGAACTCCTGAACCCGACAACTCCGCCCTCTATGTTAGAGGCAGAGCTGGAGTATGACGGGGGATCAACGCCAATCTCCCGGGGGGAGGTCACTGAGGTCGTCAAACAACTCCACAGTGGCAAAGCCCCGGGGGTGGATGAGATCCGCCCGGAAATGCTGAAGGCTCTGGGTGTTGAGGGACTGTCATGGTTGACACGTCTCATCAACGTTGCGTGGAAGTCGGAAACGGTACCGAAGGAGTGGCAGACCGGGGTGGTGGTCCCCCTTTTCAAAAAGGGGGATCAGAGGGTGTGTGCCAATTACAGAGGCATCACACTACTCAGCCTCCCCGGGAAAGTTTACTCCAAGGTACTCGAAAGGAGGGTCAGGCCGATTGTCGAACCTCAGATTGAGGAGGAACAATGCGGATTCCGTCCTGGTCGTGGAACGACGGATCAGCTTTTTACTCTCGCAAGGATCCTGGAGGGGGCCTGGGAGTACGCTTATCCGGTCTACATGTGTTTTGTAGACTTGGAGAAGGCGTATGACCGGGTTCCCAGGGAGTTACTGTGGGAGGTGCTGCGGGAGTATGGGGTGAGGGGGTCTCTACTCAGGGCCATCCAATCTCTGTACTCCCAAAGCGAGAGCTGTGTCCGGGTCCTCGGCAGTAAGTCGGACCCATTTCCGGTGAGGGTTGGCCTCCGCCAGGGCTGCGCTTTGTCACCAATCCTGTTTGTAATATACATGGATCGGATTTCGAGGCGTAGTCGTGGGGGGGGGGGGTCTGCAGTTCGGTGGACTAAGGATTGCACCACTGCTTTTTGCAGATGATGTGGTTCTGATGGCTTCATCGGTCTGCGACCTTCAGCACTCACTGGATCGGTTCGCAACCGAGTGTGAAGCGGCTGGGATGAGGATCAGCACCTCCAAATCTGAGGCCATGGTTCTCAGCAGGAAACCGATGGACTGTCCACTCCAAGTAGGGAATGAGTCCTTACCCCAAGTGAAGGAGTTCAAGTATCTCGGGGTCTTGTTCTCGAGTGAGGGATCAATGGAGCGTGAGATGGGCCGGAGAATCGGAGCAGCGGGAGCGGTATTGCAGTCGCTTTACCGCACCGTTGTGACGAAAAGGGAGCTGAGCCGGAAGGCAAAGCTCTCTGTCTACCGGGCCATTTTCGTTCCTACCCTCACCTATGGTCATGAAGGATGGGTCATGACCGAAAGAACGAGATCGCGGATACAAGCGGCCGAGATGGGTTTCCTCCGCCGGGTGGCTGGTGTCTCCCTTAGAGATAAGGTGAGAAGTTCGGTCATCAGGGAGGGACTCGGAGTTGAGCCGCTCCTCCTTCGCGTCGAAAGAAGCCAGTTGAGGTGGTTCGGGCACCTAGTTAGGATGCCACCTGGGCGCCTCCCTAGGGAGGTGTTCCAGGCACGTCCAGCTGGGAAGAGACCAAGGGGTAGACCTAGGACCAGGTGGAGGGATTATATCTCTTCGCTGGCCTGGGAGCGCCTTGGGATCCCCCAGTCAGAGCTGGTTGATGTCGCCAGGGAAAAGAAAGTTTGGGGCTCTCTGCTGGAACTGCTACCCCCGCGACCCAACCACGGATAAGCGGGAGAAGATGGATGGATGGGGAAGGGGCAGCTTCTCCCTAAAAAAATGGGTTATTAAACAAAGTTCCTCAAAAAATGGATTATTAAACAAAGTTCCTCAAAAAATGGGATATTGAAGCAAAGTTCCTCAAAAAATGGGGTATTGAAGCAAAGTTCCTCAAAAAATGGGGTATTGAACAAACTCCACACCGGCTATATCCACCTGTTTCAGCGGAGAGTGGAGTCTCCTGGGCCATCCTGGCTTGCCGTGTCTATGTCCCCCCGATCCGCTGACCGTGGCTTCTGGGCTGCCTGCTTGAGAGATGTCTTTCGGATCCTCCTCCTCTGGCCCGCTGATGGCGGCTTCCGGGTCGATGCTGGAGAGATGTGTAGTGGACATTTTTATTATATCCTTATATGCTTAAACCAAATGCTTCTCATAAATGTCATGTGCTGTTTTCTTCTTCTTCTACTCTACTTTGGGTTTATTCCCCAGCGCTTCAAGGCCACAGAGCTGCTTTGGCTACTGGGAGACTCACACACAGTCACACAAGAACTTCCCTACTCTGAGAACCGTTATGCTATCTACAGCTCAAGGACAGAAGGTGTCTAATAACAATGTGACCGTGTGAACACAAGATTTATAACGTTCCCACTCTTTTTCTATATAACCTCTGCTATCACATTGTACTGCGCACACTCTAGCAGACTATTGTATACTCTGTTCGACCTGTGTCTATTTTATTATTGTATCATGTATTTGAAGCTTCAAATAAATAACCAAAAAGACAGCTCTGCTCGATTCACCATTTATTTGTTTTGATCACTTTGACTTGTACTCTCCAGCCGTGTTGGGTCCTAGATTTCCATAACAAGTGGCGTTGTCGGCAGGATCTCTGCAAGTTCAATTGGGGACACCTCCGGACGCTGGTGGTTGCGCTCCAGGATCCTCGGATCCTCCTCTACCTCGACAGAAAACGTACGGGACGAGAGGACCAGCGCCGGGGTGGAACCGATTGACTTCACGAGATCCAACAAACTCAAAAGGCTTTCAATACTCGGTGAGATGTACAGAGTCTAAATTGTTTAAAGTTAAACGTAATTAAACTCGACATGACATTTATGAGAGGGACTGCTCGAAAGTAGGATATTTGGGATATCTGTATCATCGACGGATGAAAAAATAGTGTTTTGGTAACACGGGGTGTTTTGGTAACACTTAAAGACTTTGTTATGGGAGCAAAGCAGAGTAGGGGGTTTGTACACCCTCCTGAGGGTCCGATTGTGGATGTCATGCGAGCAAAATATGGTGAGGACAGTCTGTCTAAATTAAATATATGGATGGAAATGTTCGGATTTCCTAAGGGAGGTTTTTTGAGTAAATTAAAAATCAAGAACCTAAAGAATAAATTACAAGAACATGAAGATGGAATGAAGGGTAACAAATAAAGTTAAAGTAAAAGACTTATAGAAAACTGGACACTCACAGAAAGTGTTTATAATACTGGGGAGTAAAAACAGGCAGTTGGCCTTGGGCATTAAAGAAAATATTAAGGTTGAAGATGAATGTGAAGAAAAGAAGGAAAATACATTATTTCCAAAAGACATGTAAACCCCAGACATCTCTGTGTCCTTCCATTGCAGGCCTGAATGACCTCTCCTCGACTCTGGGTATCCCTTCCCTCCTCCGGCGTACAACCCTGGCAATCCGGTTGGAACACCTCAACCACCTCCACCGCCACTACAAGCCCCAGCCATGCAGTCAGCGTCAACTACAAGCTCGTCCACCCTCACCAGGCCCAAGTAGATGGGGACAACAGCGGGATAAACAAACCCGATGCCCTAGGAGACCAAGCAGGTGTTTGGGAAACACACATCAGTAATGCCTTTCTCAACGGACTCACAGACACAGCGCAAGCTACGCAAAATGCTGGCCGCTCACAATACCGAGGGAGAGGCAGAGGAGGTTTTCCGAGGCAGAGGACGAGAAGCAAGACCTTCATTTGACGAAAGATGTTTCAAGTGTGACAGTGTTGAACATTGGATTATGGGACTGCTCACAGAACACTGGCAATGGAGGCAGAGGGGGACAGCAAGGACGGGGCCACCATTCACAAAGACTGACCTACGATGGGGAGGAAGGGGCCCAATCGAGCGAGACGGAAATTCAGCCAGCAGCATCTAACCAGGGAAGTGACACACACACACACACACCTCGCACCTCGCACCTCACGCAATTAGAGAACATGTCTGTGGTTAAAGAGGGTACATATTTGAAATATGACAGTGAATGTTTGCATTAAGAAATGTCCCACACTGACTTTGGCAGTCATGGGTGTTGATGTTACATTTTTGGTTGATTCTGGGGCTACACATTCTATGGTAAAAAAAGGGCAGATTTGCCTGAATGCAAATTTAGTGATAGATTTATTCACTCAATAGGAGCTGGGTAACTGTAAAGGAGAAGTTTCTGTACCACTTCAGAGTAAAGATAACGGTGATGACAGTCATCCATTTCCCACATCAATAAAAAACAGTTATTTTATCATCTGTTTGCCCAATACATTTACTGGGCAGAGATCTGATTCTCCGGTTCGGCTTGGACCTCATTTTTCCACAAATGAGGGTCTTAAAGTCCGACAGCCATCTCCTACGATGGTTCAACAAACTGTCATTTGATGATAAATAACTGGTGAATGTGTATCAATGGGCTGCTGACATATCCTGATTCTCAGGCGTTGTTGCGTTTGACTGATCAACGTGTTTTTCCACCTGCTGTGTGGAGGCTTCTCATTTGCATTGTACTGCTAACGTGGTTGAAGGATCCGTGTAAATGCTATGATGAGAGTTTTTCTGTTAGAATGTGTGAATGATGAGCTCATATTTAAAACTATGTATTGGAGTTTGCTGGTTCTGTTACACGTCACAGCCACACAACACAAACTGTGTCAAATCCCAGGGGCGGTCCACACATTTCACTAGCCAGGGGGCCCACTGATAGATGGAGGGATTTGGGTCCAATCGTTAAAGATTGGGAGTCAGTCACTGATTGGGCACCTACACACACAGAATATGTCATGTACTCTATGTCACGTGACGTGTATCAAATGAAAATGTGCACGAACGTAGCCGTTCTGCGCACATTGCTGTTGGTTGAGGATGATGAGGTAATTCTCATATCTCTGAGCTTCCTGCCGCGCTTTCAGATGTGCCATACTCACTTTGGGCAGCTCACAGATATGACGTAGGGTTAATGTCCACGTTCCGTCCCGTATCCATTTAAACGTGAAGTTGTTGATGGCATTCGGCCAGTGTTTACCTCTCCGCTTAAACAAGGGGTCATTATTCCGTGTAACGATTCCAGTGTTTCCTGTAAAAAAGACAGAGACAAAACCTCCTGACGAGTGGAGATTTGTCCAGGATTTACGATGTAAATGCAGCTGTGCATGCACGCTCGTCCGGAATCCTTATCTGATTACTCCAAAAGTTCCAGCCTCTGCAACATATTTACTGCCATAGATGTCTCAAATGCATTTTTTTCAGTGTTCCGGTACACAAAGACAGTCCATTTTTGTTCACATTTGAATATAATGGTAAACCTTACACATTCACACGTTTGTGTTAAGGCTAAATGGTAAAAAAGTCCAATATGTACAAAGAACAGTTACATTTTTGGGTCATGTCATTTCAGGAGAGGGGAAAGCGCTTTCAGATCAGCGTATTGCATCATTGGCTGCTCTGCCAAAACCTGTCACTAAGCGACAGATGATGTCATTCTTGCGTATGTGTTCATAACACACAGCTGTTGTTATGCTTGCTGTGATGTTACATTAGTCCGTTCTCTGCTTGTAATTATGCCGTTACAAGCTTCAAAGTTGTATTTATCATCTGAATTTGCCGAAACAAGTTTAATATTCTGAAAGCCAATACTTTGAAGATGTATAAGTCAGGTGTCTTGAGTAGTCAAAATTACCTACAAATCATTGTACACATTAGTACATATTATTTTCCACTTGTTACCATTGTGAGTCTATTTGTATGCATCTCTGTGTGATTTTGTAGCTACAATTCAGACTAATACACTACTAGAGGTGGAATAAGTACTCAGATATTGTACTTGAGTAAAGGAATAAGTACCAGAGTGTTACAGTAACAGTCCTGCATTCAAAAGGTTCCTCAAGTAAAAGTAGAAAAGTATTATCAGAATATAGTGAAAGTAAAGACAGTAAAAGTAGTCGTTGTGCAGATTGGTCCATTTCAGAATAATATATATGATATGTTTTATAATGATCGATCATGAAAGTGTTCTCAAAGCTGGTGAAGGTGCAGCTAGTTTGAAGTACGTTGTATACTGCGGGGTAGCTTGTGGATTTTCTCCTCTGGAACTAAAGTCTGATTTAACAATCATTCATCCACATCTGTGAAGTAACTAAAGGTATTAAATACAAGTAGTGGAGTAAAAGTACACCATTTACCTCTGACTTATGTTCACTTCCAACCTAAAAGTACCTCAAAACCAGTATTCAATAATGTATTGAAAAGTTATTTGCTGATTGGTTTTTATATCGGCTCAGCCAGGTTATATGGGAGGCCCAGTCTACGTACACTCTAAAAACAAATGCCTTGGCTTAACAAAGAAAATCAAGGCAATAGGTTGCATCTATGGTTATTGAGTTAAGACAACTTCTATTGAAATGTTGTTAAAGCAACAAAGTTATTTGGGTTAGGGGAGAAGGCTTTTCCTCTACAATCAGAGGTGTTTTCAATTACCACTTACTTAATAATTGGTAGCATAAACACAAGTTTTTAAGTTGATTACTCCAAAAGTTCCAACTTGTTTTACCGTATAATTTAAATGTAATATTAAATTGTATGTACTTAATTACCACATGTTGAACATGAACACATGTTTTTAAGTTGACAACCATTTATAAATTAAGTTGCTCCAAATAATATTGTATTCAATAGGGTTTTTCTCTTAGCTTTTTCATGTTTTTGCCTTTAAAGAAATAAATTAATTGATTCCACAACCAAAATATTAGGCAATTCACTTTTTATTTTTGAACTGCAGGTGTTTATTTCAACACATGATGTTTCAAAAGGAGAGACTTCATTTAGTTTGAACATTGCCTGAAGACGGTTGACGTACTTTACATTGTGTGCACACCTAGACCGGACTTAAAAGACGTTCCTCTGACCAACGCTGACCTCATTTTGTATGTTGATGGGTCTGCCTCTCGTGACCAAGGGGGCACTAATCGGGTGGGTTTTTCTGTTGTTTCAGATTCTGCTGTACTCCGTTCTGGACCGCTTCCATGTCACCTATCAGCACAAGCAGCAGAGCTCATCGCACTAACTGAAGCCTGCACGTTTGCAGAAGGCAAAACCGTGACTATTTACACTGACTCACGTCATGCTTTCGGGGTAGTACACGATTTTGGGGCTATTTGGAAGTGTAGACGATTTCATTGAGCTTAGCCCATCAGAGGGTAAGAAGCACTGTCTGGTGGTGGTCGACATGTGGTCCAAATGGGTTGAAGCTTTCCCAGTAAAAGCACAGACAGCAAATGCTGTGGCAAAGGCACTACTGAGGGAAATCATTCCTAGATGGGGACTACCAGACAAAATTTCTAGTGACAACGGTTCACATTTTGCTAATGAGGCCATTACGCAGATAGGAGAATACATGGGAATACAGATGTCTTCACGATCCTCCTTCTCCGGCCCGTTGATGGCGCCTCCCGAGTCGACTGCTGGAGAGATGTCCTCACGATCCTCCTCCTTCGGTCCACTGATGGCTGCTACCGAGTCGACCTCCTCTGCGAGGGCCACGTCCGTCCTGATGTTGTCCCCGGTCCTAGCAGGTGGTTTCCCCGCCGCACACTGGCACCAGCTGTCCCCCTTTCCTCCTATGTGGACGGCATGAGAGGTCCGCTGGGTCACTTGGTCAGAGCCGGAGAGCCTGGGGTTGAGCCACTTTGTCCTGATGACCTTCAGCCAGACGAACTCCGCTGTGTCGGACTCCTGGGTCCCCCTTTTGGCGCCAGCAACCTGTGTGGAGAAATCTGATACAAATCCCTCAAGCCTACGCTCAGGGCTCCTGGGCCCTCAGATTTTTGATCCCCCACTGCGTATGAATACAGAATTCCAACAAACTGTCATCAAATGTCTTTCTATTATGAATTTAGATGAAATGTATATCCCCATAATGACCTAAACAATAAAGTCTATGGCTTTTACTTCTTTACCAGGCTAGTTACATGATGTTGTTTAAATTAAATTCTGTGTCATTACATTACTATGTTTTAGCTTAAAGAGCTTACGAAATGCTTTTAGCACCTGTTAGTGGGCTTAGTATATGATAGAGGTTGCATTTGTATTGTGGAATGTGCCATATGATTTTTTTATTATTGATCTATTTTTAATAAATCACGATTATAACAGCATACAAAAGTTGTCAGTTAGTAACAATCGTTCGTTGCGCCGGAAACATCAACTTCGGCCATTTCCGGCGGTGACGTCATGAGTGGAACACAGCTGAGCTCAGTCCCGTTTGAATGCATTGAAGGGCCAAATATTACGACAAAGGATGCACAGCAATAAGACGCCAAGAATAATTGGCAAGCGATATGTTGTATGGGGATGTGGGGCCGTCTCAACATCTGGTTATGGGATGTTTTTGTGGCCAAAAAATGATCAAATGTTGCGTATATGGACAAAACAAGTGCGTCGTAGGAGGCGGACGTTTGCTAGACCAGGTAACCCGGGGTCGATGAAACCGACGATGTGTGGGGCAGCACATCAAGAGATCGTGTTTCGAAAAATCAAAAATGCCCGCTAAGGAGAGAGAGCAGGGTGCAAACTGGAGGGGAGCAGGGGGAGCTATAGCTCCCCTAGTGGTGACATGAGCTCCCCTGGGAACATGGTTTGTGAAATTTGGGGGGAGCTCTCTAAAATACTGATATGATGACCAAATAAATTCCATTTTGGGCATGTTTTTTTTTTCAAAGGTGTAAAATAAGTGAAATAAAATTATAGTTTATGATTCATGAAAAAAGTGTCGCCTGCTTGTATGCTGCCCGCAGCTCCACCCACTACCCACTCACTCACAAGCTTGTTTAGTTGGCACTGCATGTTTACCAGGCATTGTTGCTGCTGCTGACATGTCGAAAAGAAAAAAAAAACGTACCTTGGGCAATTTCTTTAAAAAGACGGCCAAACAACCTGATCAAGAAGACCAACCGAATGTAGCTGGTGGTAGCACATCGTACGTTGTGACTGCTGCTACAACAGAACCGAGAGAGGAGGGAGCTAACGTCAGTGCTAGTGCTAACTTGACAGCTAACGTTAACTTGGGGGCTGAAGAGACACAAGAAGACGAGTCAAGAGAAGCTAACTTGATGACTACAACTACCATAGTAGAGGTCGAAGGAGATGTGGAAGAAGATGATGATGATGCTACTGATGACCACTCCACCTGTTCTTCCTCTGCCTCCCTGCCTGCTGCTCGAGATGGGGGGGGGGGGGGCGAAGTTGCTGCGGTGGTCCCGCGGCCAGCCAACAGTGGAGTGAGTGGATCACATTTTTGAGACATTTTAAGTTGATTTAATTAAACAGTCAAACGTTACATTGGTGGTCCGTGGATTACTTATTATCAAGTTGATTGAAGTTTGCGTAGCCCATACATGCTCGGGAAATCTGTTGACATGAACATGATCCATCGGGACGTTTCATGTAAATGTAGACCTGTGGCACCACCCCGTGTGCAACAGATTTTCTCTATATAATAGGCCTATGTCTGTGCTGTTGCTATTAATGCACGGATCAGCATTTTTTTTATCGGGCAGAGAGCCCGGGGGAGGCCCCCGCAAAAAAAAAATCCCGGCTCCCCCGGTGACCGTGGTATAGTTCGCACACTGAGAGAGAGTAAACGCTTTCTCGAAGGTTCGTTTTGCTTTCTTACAACGTTACGTTAACTCAACCTTACGTTTGCCATGAGGCTATGTTACTTCCCTTAAGAGCTAGCTGTCTTAGCTAACAACAGTTAGCAGCTAACGTTTTCTGCAGTTTGTGTTTCCACTGAAAAACGTGATGTAGTTATTTAAGGGTAAGTTAACTAAACGTTATCTTACAAGTAGAGAAAGTTAAGTTGTGTTTAAAATCGTCAATGTAATGCACATTAAAGGTTTTGTGTTGAGCATGAAGTTAGCTTTACTGTAGCTCACCAAAGGTTAGCATGTTAAGCTGCACTTTCTGTGGCAGCTCGCTTAATACAAAGAGGGATTTTGTGCTTCATTGTAAACTTTTCTTACAAATGTGTGTTAATCTACCTGAAATTGTAGGGACAGTTTTTTTCTACTCAACTATACAGACCATTGTTGAGGAGATGCAAAACATACTGTAAATGAGTTGGGTCTGACATATACTTTGAGTAATGTTACTTTGCTGCTAAAAAATGAAACATTATCAGATGAGGACATCACCAAAGTGTGTGAGTCTGTCAGGGGATTTGATCTGTTCTTTGCATGTCGTACAGGGCCTGTTCACACTGCTCTGGTATGAATTAAAAATATAATTGTAAAATGTATGTCTCTCGCTCTTGTCATCATTCAGGCTTTGCATTTGAACTCCTATGACTGGTTGCGGACTTGAAGGGAACGACTCCATGGCCTTCCTGACATCCAGGAAAAAGGTGAGATTCTAATCCATTTCAATGCCAACAGCCAGTCATTGTTTTTAACTTTTTTAATATGATTTTTTTGGGGAATTTCTGTTTTATTGGATAGTAGAGATCTACTGGAACCTAACACCAGAGAGAGAGAGAGATAGAGGGAGGAGATGATATGCAGCAAAAGGCCGAGCCGGGTGGTTGCTGCTCCGTGTGGAGCGTGTTCTATCAGGTAAAGCACTTTGGTACCCAGTTATTTATGGTATTGAGTTTGAATTTAGCCTTTGGAAGGTCATTTCCGAGCATTGTAAAGACTGAAAAAACATTTATTTGTCTCAACATTCCTGTAATAATTAGTTTTTTTATTGTTGATATTGTTTTGTTCTTTATTTTTGTTGTGAGAATCACTTTGCAATTGTGTAAGTGCTATATACATAATTATACTAATATTATTGTTGTTACCATCATTACCATTATTAAAAAAAAAATCTTTGTTTTCTTTATTTATCGCTGCAGAAAGGATCATGCCAGCCCACATCAAACACCTGATCAAGAACTTGTGAATCTTCAGGCAGAAAAGATGAAAACACCTGTTCAAAGTTCCAGTTTCCTGTACATGGAACCATGCCTGTCCTCTGTTCCACATGTCTTCAGTCAGTCCTGAGGCCTGTACTACGAAGCAGGATGTTCTCTTCGCGGATAACTTCAGGGAAAACTCCGGCTTTCCGGTCCTACGAAGCTGGTTCTCTTTTTAGCGGGCTAGATCTCCATGGTAACTTATGCTGAACGGCTAAACTGCCCCGGAGCAGGTTAGGTTGCAGGCTAAGAGCTCAACTCAGTGAAAGCACTGCCTGCTGACCAATCAGAGCTCAGTGTGCGGAGTTTAAAGCGATCAAGTCACAGGAGAAAGGAAACACAGAAAAGCTGCCGTTGCAGGAAAGACGGCCGGCAAAAATCACCGACTGTGTGAACGTGAACATTAATAGAATATCACCTCCATCTTCAGAGCAATCTGACTATTAGAACATTAGCGTTAAGAAAGCTTACTGAAATATCTGCCACAACATCAGTACCCGGATCAGAGTAACATTAAGTACAGTCCGCGGCATATCACTTCATAATGTATCACATATCTCCTGATCTGAGTCAGCTGAGCCGTATCTGGCCGTGCAACACTCACAGCGTCACAGACTGGATGCAGAAGCATTATTTTAAGCAACACATTAAGTTGAGGAAACACTCGAGTCAAATGTAATTAAAGTCAGACGGTGTGTTAGACGGGCAGTGATATCATGAACCTGTTGATGTACACATTCAAACACTTGTTCTGTTCCCAGCTGTGTTCACCTTGCAGGTGCAGCTCTGTGGCTTTGATCCTGATCAAGTGTTTAAGTCATGGATGTTTAAAGTTTAACTTCTTCATATTTGACTAGTATTAAAGTGCACTTTTCATTCAGGAAGTATGACGCTGCACTGTCAGTACGCTTCTCCATGTTTGTGATTGGTCGAATGCTCCAAATACCACCCCTTTCATGTGAACGCGCACCTAACTAGATAGGACACGGCTGGCTTGAGCGATCCACTTGATAACCCGCGTCGTAGGACCGTTTAGCGAGAGCACGTATGTTTTGGATTAGGCCAACCGGCTAACTCAAACATATCCAGGTTAGGTTGAACCGGCTTCGTAGTACAGGCCTCTGGACCCTATGACTCGGACACTAGTTCTAACAAGGCTTATTAGAGATAAGAGTGGTAGGAGAGGAGTGGAGTTATCTTTGTATTTAGGCTGCAAGTCGACAAAGGTGATCAGATGCTAATAATGATCCGATTCATTTGATATTGATTGTCTGCCAATACCGAATCCTGATCCGATTCTTCTATTTCCCAGATAATACAGCTGCACCGTGTACACTAGCTCTATTTGTTTTTGCCATTGTAATTCACCATAAGCAATTGTTGACTGTAACGTCTAGACTCTATGCCAACCAACTGTAATTTGTAATGTATTATACTTTAACGGTTCTGGCAACCACAGCAGCCCAAATGTTAACGTAAATATTAAGTTTTCTTTTTACAGTGTACTTATATCTGTACATTTCTTTTCAGTTTGCTTCAAGAAGTGGCTTCAACAGACAGAAGTGCAGGCCAGATTGGGAAAGGCTGGACGCTACACAACGGGAAACATTATAGACATGAACAAGGAAAAATAACAAACACTTTCTTTGTTGCCTTGTTCTTATCATACATAGTGTTACGGTTTTTGTTACCATTTAAATATTGAATTCTATGTATTACTTTTATTTTAAATCAAATGCACCGGTTTTAGATAATATATTTATTTTGATGTGTAGGTTGATTTGCAGGTTGGTTGTTATTTGTATAATTATTGTATTGTTACTGTGTATTTTATTATATTAACTAGCTATTTATTAAATTAAAAATACTATTATGAACACTATACAATGTCTTTATTTGTAGATACCAGAATACATGACACAATGAATCTTTGTAATATATTTATGTTCTCTTGTTTAAATAATCATACCAGTATTTAATGTATGCTGGTCACCTGGAATCCTGGTAAGCTCCCAGCAGGGTATATTTAATACTATTATTAAACATAAGCTGGTGATAGATGGATAAACCAGCCATCCTGGCCAGCTGAAGTGTCCCTCTCCAGCCAACCATTCCAGCCTAATATATACTGGCTGGTCAATTTACAACAGCCTGACCAGCTACATTTATCTAAACTGGTTATTTCAGCAGAGTCATTATTATTTATTTACTATTTTTTGAGAATCTCTGAATTTTAGTCAAATGTATATACCAGTCTCTGTTCTGTTGCCTGAGCCAAGTTTGCCTGCTACATTACGATGTATTATTATTGATTTACTATTTATTGAGAATCTCTATGAATTAAAGTCAAATGTATACCAGTCTGTGTTCTGTTGCCGCATCGGATCTCCGCCAAATGAGTCTTGTCTGTCACTCGATTCTGTCTCCAGAGTCCGACATCAGCCACAGAGGTAGTGTATTATTCAACAGGTGTTCTACTCGTGACGTGCGTGACGTCACTAACCGGCGAAAGCTGTTTTGTTCGGAGCGGTCGTGTAACATCGGAAGTGAGCATGGAAAGTTGTAATAAACCACGATTTATAAATACAGCGGGCATATTGTCATGAATGACATGATTTCCCATTAATAATAGTATATATATTATCGTAATAAGAACAGTATTGTCCTTCATTTCGTAAGCTCTTTAACTGCAATATGTTCTTTCTACATTTCAAACCTCAGTTACTTTAATACCTGTTGAAATATTACAAAATTGTTTCATCATCACAGGTCAACTTCTTCAGTATTCCATTCTGGACTTACATCTCTCACAGTAGCCCCTTGGCCACTGATTCTGCATCTGTGTTACCTGTTATAACTCAATCAATATTAGAAACATGTCAACATCCATCAAACAGTATCTTATCCCCAGATATGGAGCAGGTTCATTCTAAAACTGTCAATCAATGGTCAGATTGAAAAATATAGATTGTGAAGTTTACACTCCCCCTCTTTACACATGAACTCATGTGTAACAAAATCCTGTATGGGAAGAAAACCTTCAGGTCATAATGGATTATAAGAAAATACCAAACATTATTCACAAATGTACATCCATCATTTTCCACAGTAAACACTTCAGTGAAATGAAGTGTTTCTCTCCATCTTTCAGTCCTAAAAGAAACAGAATCTTCATGTTTTAGTTTGAGTTTCACATTCTGCAAACAGCCACCTCCTGTGGGAGTGAAATATCATCAAGTAGATTAGAAACGGGTCACCAATGCGGTTTTCCAATTCTGTGGAATTGTAGGAAACCTCTCATTTCCCACAGAGCCCCAGAAATAATGTGTTAGTCCAAAAGCATGCTTGATTAGTCATTGTTTTAAATCATGCAGTTGCACTGATCACATGCACACATACACTCACATTCACACTCACACTGTCAGGTTGTAAAGTCAAGTTTGGTCAGGTTCACCCCAGAGTCAGTCATTGACAGTGCCTTCTCAAGTTACACTGTCGGTCAGGGTCAAAGGTCAGTTGGTCTCAGTCTTTTTTGGCCACGTGTCAGTATCCTTTGTCTACAAAAATCAGTCATATATGGAGCGCCATCATTTATTAATTCACGATTACAACTATAATTTTCCAGATATCTCTAACTTTTCATTGGGACAGCTGTTTCCCACATTTTCTGCAACTTGGTACAAAACTCACTTCCTTATTGTACTACTACTGCAGTTCATTAACACCTAATCTATATTAAAATGTCTAATAGATCAGAAACTTGTGCCTATAATTATTTTCTTGAGTCAAAACATTATCAGGATCTGTGAAGCTCTGCTATGTATTTAATAACTCGTTATATTAATTTATCTTCAATTCTGGTGCACTTAAAGAACAATGTTACCCTCTTTAACAGTGCATGGAACCTTGGGTGTCCGAACATGCAACAATTACTCCCTACTTTATCAAGGATTTAAAAACAGAAGTCATTTCGTATGTCCATCCGAAAGCCCTCCTATGGTAATAACTATGCCACAATGGTGAAACCAGTACCTCAAATTGAAATACTATATTTTGTTTAGAACTAGCTTTCCCTTCAACATGACCTATATAAAGAAATATTTGTCGGATCTTATAGAGCTGTTACTAAAACTCTCCCTTTGATCTGATCAATACTGTAACAAATTAAAACACTACCAAATTCACACATGAATAAAAACTCTAAAAGAATAATTTGTAAACATGATGAAAAGATTGAAGAATATGGTTCTACTCTGTACTCCTAACTCCCAAACACCCACTACTTAAAGTCTAGTCTAGTGTATACTTCCATCATGCCCCCCCCCCTTTTTCCATCAGTGTGTTTTAGGATGATTTTTCACTTCACTTTAATAGTTTTCCTCTTTACCGCTATTTTTAATTTACCAATTGATTAATTCATGGTTAATACATCTTCTTATCTTCACTTATTTATCAAGTCAATTCAAGTTCTTTAAATTTGGTTCTTTAAAATACATTAGTAGATACCTTGTGGAGTATTCACAATAACTAATCCTCTCTAGGATATGAAATCTGTTCATCTTTAAGCAGATACTATTTCCTTATTTATCTTTTGTTCATGATAACAATGGTATAACAACCACACGTTTTACCCATAGCTAGTTTCTATAACAAGATTATTATGTGTGACATAATAATCAGATGTCTTGTTTGCTAACCAAGAATATTAAACTTTAATCTTTTCAGTATTCCAGACCATCATTTAAACAAGCAGCCTCTTATCTAAACACTAAGCATTAAGGTTTCTACACCACCCCCTGGGAAACTCTTGCACAATTATGCTGTAAAATCATTGCATCATTCCTTCAGAGTCTGAACAATCTGAGACAAGCATGTCTCAAGATCTTGTCATATGAGCACAGTCAGTGATGCAGCTGTAGTCAGTGGCAGGGGAAGGGTCCCCAAAAAAGCTAGGACCGGCCCTGGTCAGTGGGCTCCAAGGAAACTCTCCCTGGCATTGGGATGAGGGAAGGAATCACTTGGCAGACACACGTTGTCCTCTGTACAGCAGAAATCCCCCAAAACCGCAGTACCTCTTCACACCACTGTTGCCTTAACAACGAGGCACAAGCAAAATGTCAATATCTCCTCAGAGATGCGTTCTTTGCACACTTCTTCTGTTTGCAGTGAGCAACTCTTCACCAACACACTGATTCAGAGAACCAAAAGGTGGTGCAGAACTATCCAATGCTGCTGTAATCACATTCAGCTACTGAGAAAAACTCAATTTAAATCTCTCTCCCAACGGGTTACAAAATAAAACGGCTGATTGATTGATTGATTGATTGAAAAGTTTATTAACAGCTTGTATATTGGGTACAGTACAGTACAGCTCAACAAATACAATTGTTAAGGGGATGCAGACCAGAGAAAGACTTTCGTCTTGTTTACATCAGGGTCCCCCATTTCCAATTCATCATATCATTTAAGACATATAAGACATATTTGACATACAGATGGCTTATTTACAATTTACATACAGGTGGTTTTTTACATACAGATTGCTTATTTACAATTTTAATTTTAGATTTCGTTCTAATACATCCTAACCGGACATTTAAGACATACCAAGTCTACAGATATACAGTTAGTAACATAGTCTAAAATGCGAGTATATACATAGATGGGGGGGGGAAGCTGTCCATTGGACGACAGGTTGAGATTTGTACCATTACCGGGGCAAGTTTTGAAATGCTCTCCCCCGAAGGTGCTCTTTAAGAGAGGTTTTGAAGGTAAGTAAAGTTTTACTTTCCTTTACAGTTGTGGGAAGAGCCTTCCACCTTGATGTGGCATAATTTCGAAACGTGTATTTCCCCTTTTTTGTGCCAAATCTGGGTTTCACATGATTTGTGGAGCTCCCTCTGGTGTTATGATCATGGTATTCCTTGACCTTTGGGAAGAACTTTGACATGTACATGGGTACCATAGAGGTGTAGTGGATCTTGTAGACCAGGCCCATTGCAAGTAGCTGTACTCTGTCGTCTACTCTAAGCCATCCTAGGTTGTCAAAGTGGGCAGAGGTGAGGTGGGTTCTAGATGAAAGGTCAAGCAGTAGTCTGACCAGTTTATTTTGCGATGTTTGAAGTTTTATTTTTAGCGCCTTGGAGGTGCTATGGTACCATGACATGCAAGCATAGTCATAGTACCCTTGAATGAGTGCTCCTGCCAGAGTTTTCAGGGTGTTTTTGTTTACCAGAGAGGAGATCCGGTATAGAAATCTAGTTCTTTGATTGACTTTTTTATTACATTGGATGCCATTTTGTCACAGGAGAGGTTTGCCTCAAGAATAGATCCTAGGTATGTAATTTCCTTCTTACTTGTGACAATAATGTCATCCACTGCAACGGAGAAGTCGTCGGATTTGCTGAGATTATGTTTCGAACCGAAGAGAATGGGCTCTGTTTTACCCAGGTGTAATGACAATTTATTATCGGCGAGCCAGGTGCAGATTCTGCCGAGCTCGGAGCTGAGGGTTTTTTCAACCTGCAATCTGCTCCTGTCAGAGACCAGCAGGGCTGAGTCGTCCGCGAACAGGAACAAGTTGCAGTCACATGCTGATGACATGTCATTTGCATAAATTAGGAACAGTAACGGACCTAATATGCTTCCTTGTGGACTGTCACTGGGAGGGGGGGGGGGGACAGAGTACCGTTTACCTCCACCATCTGTTCTCTCCCCTCCAGGTAGGATTGCATCCAGCTCACCGATAGTTTATCAAAACCAATTGCTTTTTGGCTTGTCAATCCGAATGGGGTGATTGACAGTGTCGAAAGCCTTTTGTAGGTCCAGCATCACCATGCCGCAGTACTTGCCGTCGTCCACCTCTTGTTGAGGTCAGGAATGCTGAAACATGTGAATGTTAAAACAAACTAATGATAGTAGTCTGCCTATTCTTTAATACTTCAGTTCTAAGTTAATAGGCAAAACAAAGACACCCTCCTTAACCACTATACTAATCTTTTATCTGCTTGGTTAATTCTATTCATTTTCAAATTGTTTATCTAAGTTGTGTTACAAGCATGGTGAGGTTGTAACAGAATATACAAATAACTGTATTCAATCCGCGCCGTATTTAAAAACTGTAATGAATTAAAATCAATGTTTAAGGACGTAATATAAGTTAAATATATTGTTAAGCTAATTACTGTTTTATTGTGAAGGCATCTCTGGTGAACAGCGGCCTGTGGCTTTTATTTTGAAAGGAACGCGTTCCGGAAATATACTCCGTAATATGAACAGTGAGCTTGAGTTCTAGAAACACGGAAAGTTACGATAACAATCGTTTTAATGCATTAAATAAAGTCATGAAAGAGACAAGGAGGGGAAAAGGCGTGTGGAAGTAAGCAATGAACTGAAAATGCCACCAATCCTCTGTTTTAACGTGATGGCGGACATTGAAAACCGAAGCGGGCATAAGCACCCCTGTCATATACACATTAATAGATTCCTTCTGACTGACAAGCGTTCAAAAACCCTTCTGCTTATCACTTAGGCTACTACTTTTTGTTTTATTCATAACCTAAAAATACAATTGTGATGAATAGCTTGCTCTTTTTCTGATTGAAACAAAGGGTCTACTCTTCTACAGAATCAGAAAGTACAAATACTGGCTCCGGCTGGAGCTCTCAGCCTTTTCAAGAGAAGGGGGGCTTCTTTCAACAGCTAACAACAAACTATTGGTATACCAACACATTTACCAACATAAAACAAGGTCTTTACGAATCAACAATGACAACCAACAGACAGAACAATCAACAAACAGATTTCCGAATGTCTCGTCGGCTCCTACTCTGTCCTCTTTCATCATTTTATTTTTTAGGAATCTCACATCTGCACAAGCCTTTTTTCTGTCTCTCTGTTTGATTCCACTGAGAATCAACCTCTCAATCTGTTCCCATTGTTCGCGGAAGCTTCCGGGAGTTTGAACACCTAAATCACTCTTTTCAAATTATCCTTCCATGATTGACTTCGTATCTATTTATCTGACTAGGTTAATATGTGTTCACTCGTATTTATTAATACACTGGACAAATCTTGTCGTTACTCTTAATGTCCTTATTGTTATTTATTTGAATGTCCTGTTAATTCAGACGTGCACACAGTCTGAATTCAGAGTTTTCAGCGTGGGACAACACAGAATATTGTTACACCCTGTTCGCCACCAGAGGGCAAATGAGCAAATGAGCTTCCCCTGTCTGATGAAGCTCTCAGCTCTGCAAATCACTATGTCACTTATGCTCTCTTTTCTCAATTATTACACAGATTTGACGTAAAAAATTACACAGAGTTTATTCCCTTATACATTCTGTCCGGCTTTTTTTGTGCGATGTATTATTTCAACAGATAATTCAGGCTTTTGAGAGTGCTTCGACACCTCTCTTTAGAGATGTGACCCTCACATGGAGATTTAAACCCAAGCCAAAAAAATCCTTTATCGTCACGTTTAGCCGTTCAGATCAACCCCACAGCAAGAGTTTGCGAGATCCGGTCATTTCAAATTGATTTTTGAAAGTTGCGTGTCTCCTCCTGTATATCCACATATAATATCGACTTCAGCTTTTTGTCAGCCTATAGTCCACAGAATTTTCCCAGCGAGTCACTCGTGCAGGACTAGACTACCTCACAGAGACCTCGCTGGTTCACTTTACTCTCTTTTTAGTGAGTTAAGGTACTGGAATGCCCCTACCAGACTCTTACAAACACTTAGTGCCCTATAGGTCAGGAATGTCCCACCTGACTCTTATAGTCACCCAGTGCCCTATAGGTCAGGAATGTCCCACCTGACTCTTATAGACACCTATTGCCCTATAGGTCAGGAATGCCCCACCTGACACTTATAGACACCTATTGCCCTATAGGTCAGGAATGTCCCACCTGACTCTTATAGACACCTATTGCCCTATAGGTCAGGAATGCCCCACCTGACTCTTATAGACACCTAGTGCCCTATAGGTCAGGAATGCCCCACCTGACTCTTATAGAAACACTTTCTAAAGTATTGTATTTTTTTTTTTACCGTGACTAAGAACACTGAGAACGCCGCTGACAACTCTAAAAAATGTGTAGCAAAGCCAATCACAGATTTTGGTAATCAACAGGTATCTGTTTTACCTTTGTATCATGTAGGACGCCCTGGTGTAGTTGTCAGTGGTGTACAGGTGTCCTCCCCTGGACTGAATTCCGTCCACTAGCTGTCGGTGGTCCTCCTATAGACCAGCACTCATCACGTCGCAGGTCACCAAATTGTAGGAGCAAACACAGTAGTGGTGGCTTAAAGCCCAGCTCTGCTCCGCACCGTCCGTTAGATGAGCCTGGTCAGATTAATAAGAAAAGGAGTTCAAAACACCGGCATAAAAGTTATAACAATAATCTGATTTTAATGGTAAAAAGACACAATACGAAAATACAGAGTGCCCTGTAACAGAGCACTCCGGGCTCCCCGCTCCACTGCCGTGTGATACAGATATCGGGACCAGCCAGTCAGAAACAGGGGGCATTTGGCATGAATAAACAACAGTAGGCTATATATGGACATATTTGGGGCGGAGAGTCACTGCTTATCTTCCACCGGATTCTACACCTTTAATTTCCCAGGGAAGGTTTCACACAAACTATTCTTTCTCAAACAATCAAACATTGTACACAGATATATTGGTATCAAACATTGGACACAGATATATTGGTGCTTGAGATTATATTGGCCCCTAAAAGAACCTTGAAAAGGACATGTGTGTGTGTTTGGTAAGAGGAAGTGTATGTGTGTGTGTATGTTGATATCTAGGTCAGGGAGTGTATGGTGTGTGTGTCAGGGTGTCTGGGTCATGGAGTGTAAGTAAGAAGGTTTATATATATAGGATTACTTTAAAACAGTCTCAAATAATACATGTTCACTTCAATACAGTTCAAGATAATACCTGTTTACTTTAATACAGTTTAGAACAATATCAGTTTGCTTTAGTATCTACCGGAGATCGTTGTGGTTAGCATCTGGTGCTAGCTAGCCAAGCTAACGGATATAAGGAGCTTTTTCAACAACAAGGTGGAGGGAGAACTCTCTCCTGTCAGTCTGAGAGTCTCAGATAAGTGTTTCGATAGTTAACTTTAGTCTAGTTATCTCAGTGGGTCTCAAACGGTTTGTTTTAAAAGGGGAGTGATTTGTAAAATATCTATAAGAAATAGAAAATATGTTTACAGTTCTGTTTCTTTCATATGTATGTTGAGAGATACTGTATATCCATAGATCTCTTCATTTTGGCTCTCAAAGTGCACCAGATTGATGCTTTTAACTTCAATATTTAAAAAAAAATCTTCCCCCGCTAGAGAAGGTGAGGACCCTCCTATGCGGCTTTCACACCGAGCGCTTTTCCCTTTCTAGCTCCGAGCGGGAGCTTTTCTGGTTCAGCTCTGGTTTCCCTTTTCAGCTCCCGCTCTGTTCACACCGCCCACTGGCGCCCCAGAGCTGCCCCTGCTGCGTCATGACGTCACCGTTTACATCGCTGATTTGCCCCCCAACGGCAGCCATTACGGCGCTCACAACAACAACAACAACAACTGCGTCGGGTCGATGATCGTGTTGCTTTTAATCACACGAAGCCAGAATAAATTGAATAACGACTTCTCCAACCTTATACTTTGCTCCAGAGTGCCGTGGTTCATTGTTTATTAATGTGTTTCTGCAGCATTTACCGACCGCTGCAGTATTGGCTGCTCTTTCACGGGAGTTTATTCTCCCGTTAGCTCCCGGTTAGCTCGCACTGCAGCGGCCGCTCTAAAGTATTCACTGTCCGACTCACACAAGCAGCTGATGCATATCCCCAGTTCCCCTTAGCCTAAGTGAATGTGTGTCAGTCTGAATTGACACTGTTTGGTATCACAACGCTGTTATGAAAGTTTCTCTGGTATAAAACGGGTGATGTTAGCATAGCAACCAAAGCTAAACTGACTACTTGCATCCGATAGCTGCAATAATACAAAACACGTCTGCCTCTCTCCACAGTGATCGATAACAGTGAACGGATGGTCAAAGTAAGGTACAAATAAACAGAATCACACGAAGCCTGGTTAGTGTTGCCTGACTTTATAAAGTGTCTTTATAGGCACTACTGCTTGTAGGCAGGCATAACAGTCGACCCATGGGAGGTGGGTTTAGTCTCCTGCACGCCTCGACGTAAGAGAGACGTAAGCGACGTCACCTCTTAGCTCCAAAGCTCTTGCCTCTGGACCGACAATTTTTTGGAGTTGGAAATGAAGCGGATTCCGGAGCTAAGAGCCGGCGCTGCTGCGGTGTGAACAGGAAAACCCGGCGCTTTTCAGGCTCTAGCTCCGAGCCGGAGCTGAAAAGGCGCTGGTGTGAAAGGGGCACTAGAGGAGGTGAGGTCCACTCCCCACTTGTAAAAATAGCACTTTACCCCTGCTTACACCTATATGCCGTGGGCTGATTACCGAGCCTACATTGTAACAGTCGCGGGTACACTGTGTGTGTGTGCGGAGTGTTGCAGTAGAACATTTAACTGTAGCGCTGGTGCATTAATGGGAAACCCTTAATGTTTGAGCACCCTCTATGAAACGTCAAGCTACCCCACAGCACCCCCTAGAGAAAGTCTCTGGCGCCGCCACTGATTATAATGTCCGTCTTTTCACTGAATTGTCGTCTTGAAAAGGGTACTCGCAACAATTCCGCAACAACTTCATCTTCACCTGTTGCACTTGTCATTTCAACGTTAAAAACAATAAAACGGCATGAATTGCTTCGTCGCATTTATCTAGATCCTCTGTCTCGAGCCAGTTAACTAGCGCGCCTTCTAGAGCAGTGGTTCTCAATTGGTGGACCCGTTTCGAGTGGGTTGGGGGAAAAAAGTCAAACTTTTATTTTGAAGGCCCGATTTTCTAACGCTGTGCATGCAGTCGGCGTTGGACTGGATGTACCGGAGACCATAAACGGTTTTGAAAACTTCTGTCACATAGTGATCATCTTCTCAATAAAATATCTTTGCTGATGTTTTTTCGAGTCTTCTGGCCAATCAATCAAGATTGTTGCCAGAAGTCCCCACGGAGAATAACTTTGCGGTAGAACTCTTCTTTATACATCCATGGTTACAACTTCAGATAGAAATGAACACATAATGAAATATGACCGCCGGTCTGATGACTGACAGGTCACAGAACAATGGGAGCTATCTACCCTTACCCACAATTTAAAGTAAGTCACACAGACTATCTCCTCTTTACTCTTCTCGCAGCAAGATGTCAGAACAAAGTGAAAAACAAACAATGGCATACAATATTATTAATATGTCGGGTAGTAATAGATTTATTTATTTTCTTCTCAGTGTACCAGAATGCATAGTTTATGTTAGTATTTCTAAAAATCTCCTGGGGGAGAATCCCCCCAGACCCCCCGGCTGGGGTTGGGTTTTCAGCATGCTGCTTTTTTATATAGTTCAGCTTTGATTCCATCATCTCATTAAACCTTTTTTAAAAGCATACTTTAGTTCTGTGAAGGGATATAAGGGATATATGCACTGTACTTCACTTTTATTAATATTGTATGCTGAAAAGCGTATATATTACAGCACGATTTTTTGTTGAATAGATTTGAGTGCTTCAAAATGTTGGGTCGCAATGTATTGACCAAGTAGAAAGTGGGTCCCGAGGCCTGACCAGTTGAGAACTACTGTTCTAGAGTTCCCTGGAACCGAGGGAAACTCTGAAAGAATACACCCATTGGCTACAAATCCAATATATGATTGGTTGATCAAACTAACAGTCCAAACGTACGCTCTCATTCATTGTAACGGCCAGGGCATTCGATCAAGGATGTAGAATACCTTGGTTGAAGGATGATCTACCCAGAGACCCAGGACAAGATCTGATTGGTTGCTTTCTTTTCTAACACAAAACCAATGAAATGCGTAGTGCTGTCCTGTTACAACCTTCCAAAGGCTGGAACAAATAGGGAGGCCACACAGAGTTAAATGCCAAATATATGTTTATTTAACAGGTTATAGAAGAACACCTCTGATGAATAGTGTATGTAAGAATCAGACTGTCAGTAGTGTGAGCAGTGTGTGGGTGTGTGGAAGGGTGTTGTAGCATGTTGGAGGGTGCATCAAACCTAACACAGGCTGTAGGCTGAGGTTGCTGCTGCAGGCCAGGATCTGAATCAGAGAGTGATCCTTGCAGCTGGGCAACCTTTATACCTTCTTGTGGCTCCGCCTCTAGATGGGCGGGCACAAACAGGACGACACTCCCAGTACCTGCCAGAAGACAGCAAGGCAGGGAGCACAGCCAGGCAGAAGGGGGGAGGGGTCGTCACACCCCCTCCCTTAAAATGGAGGACCCACTAGGATCCTCCAACCCGAGGCACAAAAACACAACAACCAAACACAATAGACACAACCAAAGTTAACCTTGAAATGTTCATACAACCTGCAAGCACATCTGAAGCCTCTTGCTCAACCCCTCAGCAACTTTGGTACCTAAGAAGCATTTTAAGAGAGGGCAAAACAGAAAAAACAGACACCCCTGCAGGGAGAAAAACACTAGTTAACCTAGGAGGTTATAGCCCTGGACATGGCATCAGCCACTGTATTATCCACACCTTTGACATGCCTAATGTCCAGATGAAAAGGCTGGAGGAAGAGACACCAACGCATAAGGCGTTGATTTGGATTCTGGAGCGAGTGCAGAAAGGTTAGGGGGTTATGATCTGTATAGACCACCAGGGGCCCAACTCCACTCCCAACATACACCTCAAAATGTTTTAACGCCCAGATGAGTGCCAGTGCCTCCTTTTCAATGATCGAATAGTTTAATTGATGATCTGCACACTGCCGTCGCATTTTACGTTTCAAAGGTAAGCGGACATAAAACTATTCAGAAAACTATAAATAATAATCTAAATTATTGAGTTTTTAGCATAATACTTCAGAATCTTAAAATCCCTTAACGTTTGTATGCAATTGTGCTAAATTCAACATTGGAACCAAGCAAATATTAATGTTTGCATGACATTAGTTATTTCTATTTTGATATCACTTAATTATACGTTTAATACATTTAAGTCAAGCTAAGGTACAGGTGATGGTAGCTAGTTAGTGCTCTTACCTGTGAGGCCTCCTCCAAACAGCATAATAACCAGACTGTATCATTAAAACTAAGTACCAGTTCTAGATCCTTGACTTTAGACAAACAATTCAAAAGACAAAATGTATTTAAAGACCAATCTTTATTTGAATGTGCCTCTTAACCTGAGATATTAGTTATACAGTAATAGTATTGACAATCTAAAAAAACGGAGCAACTCAACAGTCAACTTTACATTTCTTATTGTCTACTCTAAAGCATTTATTATTTTCATTTTCCCCTCTCATATTCAGTGTGGACGGATTGAGACAGCGTGGTGTCCAGAGAGCTGCAGAGACTGCAGGGAGAAACCTGCGTGTGATGGACGTCCTGTCTGTTGGTTTGGAGAGGACTGAGGGTTTTTCCTCAGCGAGGAGGACCAGGCCTGATGGAGGAGCCCATGCTGGGCAAAGCTGATACCAACTGCACAGGCCTAGTCTGTCACTTTATTTGACTAAATGTGTTTACTTATACATTTAATAGATTTACACCTTCTGTCCATATGTGCTTTTTATTTAAAACATGTTTGATTAACTTTTGGTTCACATTTCAATAAATTGTATTTGTATTTGCACTCCTTTTGTCCATTATTCTTACTGAAAATGTTAGATTACACATTCACATCTGACTGAAGATTGGCCCCATTTATTTGTGACATTGCAAACTCTGCGGTACAAGGCACAGGTGATGTGAAGCTCATAAAGCGAGGCAAATAGAAATAATCAGCTGATGGAGTGTAGATGTGGAAATAGCTGCATTCGATCAGCTGACTGTGTTTTCACAATAAAAGTAGTTTCTTAGTGAATGTCCTGTACTGGTCTTAAAATCTCATTAGATCAGCTTTTAATGTTCCTCTTGGATGTTCTTCTTGACCCTCAGAGAAGGAGAAAATGTCGTGTCTTTCAGGCATGTCCTTTCCTAACAAAAATTACAGGAAACATAAAACATATTTTTGCTGAACAAATGTGTTATTTATGAAAACGGTGTGTTTGTGTGTTTAGGGGCTGTAGATATAATTATTTTGTAATTGTAATATTTTTTAGTTTTTTTTTCAACAGTGAGCTACAAAGACAATCAGATTATGAATGAACAGTATGAAGTTCATCAACATTGAAATATATGTTATTATCAAAATAATATTTAACTGTTATCAAAACGTAGTGCAACTGGAGAAGCTTGCTCTGTTGTCTCACTGAAAGAATAACTTTTACCACGTTTTTTACAGACAATATTGAGAGATAAATAGTAGCAGTTCTCACTATGTGTTAAATATCTTTGCCTTCAATACATTCAATTAGAAAGCTGACAAAGTCATATTGCTAAATATCTAAATGTAAAAAACCCTCAACTTAACTGATGTGTAGGTGATCTAGTATTTAGTATTGTTTAATGGAATGTATATCAGTGTATTCAAGTCAATACTTCATTTATTTAAACCAATATATTTCTTGATTCTTTGTACAGTATGAAAAAAAGAGTCTTTGTACCTGTGCTGAAGTTCACTGCTGTGAGGAGTCCAGTTCTGTCTTTCACTCTCTGGTCCAGCCTGTCTGCATCACCTGGACACTTTAAACAAACAGATATATATGTAAAGTACCATGTGTACAAACAATATAACTGATTCTCTTCTGTTGAACATGTTGGATTGTGTATTGTCCGAGTCAGGGTCCTTTTTATTTTACTGAAACTTTGGAAGTTGTGTTACCAATGCTTACTGTTTATTTGATACCAATTTGGTAATACAATTAATAAAAACAACAAGGTTTGGGTTCGTTCTTCAGATGACTGTGACGTTAACGTGTAAGCTCAATAATGAATTCCAGCTCAACCAACCATATTGTAATATCTAAGTAATCATCTTGAAATATGACATTAATAATTGTAATATACACACATCTTATTGTGAGGTTGATTTCACATACACTACTTTGACGTTAGCTTGTCTACATACTTGAGCATAGCCAATTTAAATTAACCTTAGCGATGCATACAGTTCCTCCTACATAATAACATATCTCTCTAAGTTACAAGGATGACCTTATTTTATCAACCTCAAACAGAAGCCGTTTGTTCTACAGTATTATCCCACTTAACGCTTAACACTTGTCTATTTCGTTTTAACCTTTACATATACAGTCTATGGTTTTAACTTGGAGGCTATTATTAGCATCATTAGCACCGATGTAGCTACCACTCGCTTACACGCTAACCCAAGCCTTAACATTCATTACGTAGCTGATTAAAATCATTAACACATAAACAAAGTACTCGAATTTCACTTACCGTAAAACCGCATTCATGCACCGTCTGTTTTAACCGCAGAGCGAGTCACAATAGTCCGATATATAAGCATGAAGAACAAACAACCACGGCCGACTTCAAGTTGTGTTCCCTGGATGAACTGACCAGGCAGAGTCCCTGTAGCTAGCTTCACGGAGCAGATAGCAGAGAGACAAGAAGCTAGCAGCAGCAGTCACTTGACAGAGCTGTCACTCAATGTGACCACGCTCTAATATATGCTAAAACTTTAAGACCTAATATAAATAAATAGTCCAGCAGCAAGTCCTCAAAAGTTTTCGAGATACCCCTACCCGAGGTAGAACAAATGACAAGAATGATTTTTCTTATCTTTAGGGTCTCCCATTAATGAAATTGATTGTTGTCAAATTTTATTTTGGGGGAAAAAATGTTTTTTTGGTTGTTCTTTAGAACTACCCCAATCCCTGAAAAAGAGCCAAATTAGACCAGGCCGAATATGGGAAAGGTGACAAGAAAGCCCATAACTTGAGAATGACCACTCTGTTCCTCTTCAGATTTGCTGAGGTATGGACCAGGTAGATGTCCTACATCACCAAATAGTCAGACAATTATTTAACTAAAGAAATACGGAATTATAGTCCTGTAAACTTAGCTTTAGTTTAGATGGAAATTGTACTTTTTGGTGATAGGAAAATAGGACTCCATCACTTTTCTCTCATTTATCAGAAAAACAGAAATCCCTAAAAAATATACCATTACTGAATTGTCTAGGGTGCTATTGAACACTAACCAGTAATTGTATGGAAATATCTGGTACAGTTCTATTGCAAATGAGATTTCTTTAGACATAGGCCTACCTCTTCTCTGAGACAGTCAAACTCTGAATGGGGGAGAAGTGGCATAATGGCCTATAAGTTAAGAATGCTCACTCTGATGGTCATTATATTTGGAGAGGGAAATACTAGGTGGCTGAACTACATCACCACATAGTCAGAATAAGAGTAACCCAATACAATAAAGTGTATTAGTTCTGAATTGCAAGCCTCTAAAACATAGGTGTAAATAGTACAGGTTTTATTGAAACTGGAACCTTAATTTAAAGTACAGTATACAATTCATCAAATAATTCTGTGAGAAGTCAAGTATACTAGAATATAATGTTGAATGTCAGGTTCCTCAGAAACGTTAGGGGACACATTTTGATATTGTGCACAGCAGGTGCAGAACTCCGTACAGCAGTGGCGAGCCGTGACTTTTATACCTAGGCCCTCTGACCCCCCTTCCCTCGAAAAAAAATAAGAGATATTACGTCTCAACGTCGACTTCAGCGGAATATCAAAACAGTGGCCCAGGGTGCAAAACGCATCAATGACAGCGACCCTCTACCACACAGAACAACACCATTTATATAAACACCTATCATGACAGGGCACCCACAGCCAAGTAACAATTAAACATGAATTAAGTCGGCACGGCGGCCCACATTGAAAATGACTTAGGCCTACCTTTGATGATAAATCACTGAAACACAAAGTCCATCCTCCTGTCCTTTTGGATGAAGCACTTGCGGGTCATTCAGCTGATCCTTTGCCACTCCAGTTTATCATTGTAACTCAATCTTGAAAATGACTCGGTTAATAATTTCGCAACGATGTCATCACTATCACTGAAGTGAGCCATCATGAACGAACCTATGCTAATCATAAATCTATCGATCATAAATCTATCGTTTAGATTTATGATTCGAAAATAATAAAAGTAGGGTAGACATGTGGATATTATCCGTCTGAACAAAACGTGCATTTATTTAACAGGTTCGTTTTCCACAGACCTTATTTCCAGCTATTTTCCAAAACCCTATGGAGAAATTCCATTGCTTTCTGTCGAGGGAATCCGAGCGCGGCTTACTTCCGGGTCTTAGGACGCGTCACTGCACCACTTGCATAGACCTCACAGCGGGCGGAACTTGTCATAAAGTCTGCGAAAAGAAAGCCCGCCCATTTAGAGGGAAGATATGATTGGTCAATTGTACTGTCATTTGACATTACTCTCTCATTGAGTTACTATAGCTGGCCCTCTGTGAATGTAGAGAGGGACCAACAAGCTCTCCCGTCTTCACAGTAGGCTTGTTTGAGACAAGCAAGACCTGCGCAGACCTGCGCAGTTGCGATCAACGTCTTGCTAGTGCGTTGCATGATGGTTAGTCATTTTGTCCGACTTGCTCTGGAGGCTCGCCCACATGAGACTTTGAAAGCTCGCGGGACAAAGACGCCCGCAGCCTTGAGAGCGAGGCGAGGAGAGTTGGCGCAGTTGCTCTCCACGAGCTGCGGAAGCGAAATGCTTGATGGGAAACGGCTCGCTGGTATCTCGAGCTGAGCACTCATTGGTGGTTTTTACCACGTGCTGCTGATGAAACTCTCCAATTGGCTGGCAAAAGTTTGTTGTTGTTTTGTGTCAGTTTTACGTCGCCACATCCATTCCCATTTTTCATCATTGTTCCACAATGTTTATCATCATGAAATTAATATCTATATATTTTATACTATACTGCTTACCGTTTTCATACTTTATATATCTTAGCATATTCATACACACTGTGCATACTGCTCACAGGCTGATATCTAGTGTATTCATACCCCACTGTTTATTCATCATTCAATTCATTCTATATGTTATTCTGTAGATTGTGTACATTACTTTCCACTTCACTGCTTGTTGCACCTGGTTAGAAGCTAAACTGCATTTCGTTGTCTCAGTACCTGTAATATGTGCAATAACAATAAAGTTTCTCTTTAAGTTAAACCAAATCATTAAAATAAAATCTATTGTAATGTAATGATTTGGTTTAACCTTATTTATTGAATACATCATTTAAAATGGCAAGATTAAATCAAATTACATCCATGTTGTACACATCATAAAGCTTAAAGTGGCAGCTAAATAATTAACACAGCAGCAGGTCTGTTCAATTCATGCTCATTAAGCTTCATGTGTGCGGATCTGAAGGGACTGATCATTTGTAGCCTGTCACCTATCAGTTTTGCAAACATTAAGAGGGAGGAGCATTTCTAATTATGGAACCCAGTCACTGGTGTGGTTCATCATCATGACTGAATTAACAAACCTATATAAAGCAATGGAGATCACCTTTGTCTACAGTGGGTAAAATGGAATTACCGCCATTGCAAACCCAGCCAGTCAAGCCGACTCCGAGTCCGAGCTGTCCGACTTAAGACGAGCTTTTTGACACCTCCCCCGGCTGCGATCGGCTACTCTCGTCTACTTTCGAGGCGAGCCGCAATGTGTCTCAAATATATGGAAAGCCTAAAGTGCCACTATTCGCCCGTTTAAAACGCGCGGTTTTTGTAAACGTTTTACGCGCGTTCTTGACTCATAAAAAACGCGCGTTTTATACGCGTAAAAAACGTTTTTCGTGCGTTCTTGACGCATAAAAAACATGCGGTTTTTAATATGATAATGAGCACCACCTTCTGTTTTGCATAGCCAGTACATTTAAAGTGTGTGCAACCAATCAGTGAAGAGTTAAGCCAGACTAAAGCAATCTGTTGATGAAAAGTTCCTGTAACCTACCCCATTGTGAGATTTAGATCGATTTAGATAGAAAGAATAATCACAATAATTAAATCTAAATTAAACATTTACAGTAAAAAATATAAAGTATAAACATATCTACAGTCACAATTTCATTATTGTTATTCATACTTTCTGTTATGTAGTTTATTAATGTTCCCGTGCTTTCAGTTTCCATCCAGTAATATAATCACAATGCTATTTTGAAGGTGGGTTCAAAACAATCTATGTAATGCAACTTGCTGTATGTACTGCAACACCTACTATTGGGGAATCTGATGTATGTTGTAATGTTTGTGCCGGAGCCGCTTCATCCAAAACAGTACTCCGGTTAGAGAGATGACACCTGATGGGAAATACAGTCTCAATTGGTACACACTGTGAATATGAGTGGGAAAAATGAGTGTAATAAATGCTTTTTAGACAATAAGAAATATAAAGTTAACTCAACTAGTTGCTCAGTATTTTTGTATTGTCAATACTATTACTGCATACCTAATATCTCACATCTGAAGGTTTAAAGAAAAGGCACCTTAAAATAAAGATTGGTCTTTTAATACATTAGCTGGTTGATTTTGTGTCACGATTCTCATGTCATGTCACATTTCTATGTCTAGGTTTCGGTGTTTTTGCGTTCTCTCTGTCATGTTTTCCTCCTGGGTTATTGTCTGGTCCTTTTCCATGTGTTTTTCCTCCTGTCGTTAGTTTCCCTGGTGTGTCTGATTACCCGATTGTGTTCACCTGTGGCCCCTGTGTTTTCTCCTCACCTGTGTCTTGTTTGTGTGATTAGTCTTGTGTGTATTTAAGTTCTGGTTTTTCTGTCTGTCTTTGTCGGTTTGTCTTGTGTATTGGCTTGTCCACGGTGAGTGTTCTGTTCTGTCATTGTCCTTATAGCCTTGAAATAAAGGAATTTCACGTAAATCTGCATTTGGGTCCTACCTGCTTCACACATCGTAACATTACAACCCGACCACAAATGGACCCAGCAGATGATCCATGGGAGGTTGAATTGCAGCATTTAACCTTCTATCTGGCTTGCTGCTTCGATTGGTGGAAGGGAGCGTCCAGTGTTCGGCAGAAGAGGGCCGCTCTGGTAGAGGCGCTCCGGTTGGCAGCAGAGAAACCATGTTTCGTTGAGTTCTTACCTGACTGGATTTTGGACTTCCTTCAAGCATGTGATTCCCGGCCTGCTAGCCCTAGGCATGCTAGCTCCAAGTCTCCCAATTCCCAATCTGGCACCATACGCCTTGGTGGGTTCCGCCTGAAGTCAACCCGTGCTTCTGCCCCAGTTCCTGCTCCTGTCCAGGAGTCGTATTCCGGAACTCGTCTGGCTTATGGAGGTCCACGGAGTATTCAGGCGGCTGCTAAGAGGAGTCGTCGCAAGGCCAGGCTAGCAGCCCGAGCCCCAACAGCCATGGTTCCGGCTCCAGTGCCGGCCCCAGCAGCCATGATTTCAGCCCCAGTTCTGGCCCCTGCAGCCATGGTTCCAGCCTCAGTATAACTGGTACTTATCGTTTGAAGATACAGTGTGGTTATAATGCTGTTTGAAGGAGGCACACAGTTAAGAGCACTAACTAGCTAATGTATCTTAGCTTGAATTAAATGTATTTAACGTATAATGAAGTGACTGCAAATAAATGTATCACAAACTTTATAAAAACTTTTATTTCAGTCCACAAATACACAGAATACATTCAGGTCAATGTAGAAAAATAAGAAATACTTTAGTCCCCTCTGTCTTCCTCTCATCAGTAGAGGAAAGTGTGTGTGCAAGATAGATATTAACTTTACTCCACAATTTCCTACCGTATTATTAAATAAGTCTGCACAGAGTAATCAATCACATGAAATATTTTACATTGATTCAATGAAAGTCAATTTCTTCAGATCAATCTGTATATTTTAACACCAGAGCACATTTATTTGAATGAAAAACAAGTTGTTCACACAACCAGCTTTGGCCTCTGAGGCAGCCATTACCTGATCTTAGACATGTTAATAAGTACCACAGTTAAAATGCAGTAATATGTGGGCTGCTTCCAAACATCAAACTCTTAGAAAAAAGACTTGTCCTTATTATCCACTGCACACTTTTTTTAAAGCAACACTGACAACTTGCGCCTGTGAGACATGTCATCTCTGAAAATGATTAGACATGCATAACTTCTACAGTGAAAATCGGTCATACTGTAAGTGCAACTTCTGAACACAACACTTTTTCGCAAATGTTTTACAATGCATAATTATTATAAAACCTTGGTTTTAGAAACCTTACCATGTAACAATGGTAACTGTGAGTGAGTGCAACAAAGTGTCTACTCTGGGATGAACAGCTGGGTTCTCAGTCTATTCACTTTTGGACTCATCTTTTCCCCCTCAAGCTCCATCAGGACTTTTTGCACAACTTCAAAAGTGGATTGCAGTTATTTCTGATATCTTAAGTTCAGTCAGACAACTCACGTGTTTCTTTAACATGTTTATTAGAAGCAGCATATATTTGAGTTTGGCGACTAGGCTCTGGCATCATCACTCCATAGATATACATAGCACAATGAGTGATGATCAAATAACTAACCCCCGAGCCTACAGGTGGAAGCTGGGGTGGAAGCTGGGGTGGTGGTGGGGCAGCAGCGACGTAGAGGTAGCTGCAGCAATAGCAGCAGCAAGCAAAGCATGGAGAGAGATCTGGCAGGTTAAATAGAGCAGCATATTAAGGAGACTCTGTTTGGTTGGTTGTAGAGTGGCAAGGGGGCGTTATGTATGAATGCAGCATAAGTGCTCGAGTTGACTGCCTGAACTAACTCGCAGGCTTCGCCCCATTTCAGTGCGTATATGAGCCCGAAGAGCATGGCAAAAGCTGAAGAAAGTGGTACCGTGGTGGAATGAGGAATGTAGCAGAGCTATTAAAGAACAAAACAAGGTATTCAGTAACTACAGACATAGCATTAACATCACACTTGTGTAAATGGATGGAGAAGATGACATATAGACATGTCTTAGAACAAAGAGGGTTGCTGAGTAATTTCCAGACTGGTTTTCGCAAAGGAAGATCCACAATGCTTTGGTTAGAGTGATCAATGAGGTGGGAATACAGTGTGAAGACACTGAAAATGAAAGAGGTTATGGCAATAGTATATTTTGACATTGAAAAGGCTTATGACTCTATGTGGAGGGATGGGTTACTCATCAAATTAAGTGACAGGTAACAGTAACAGTGACAGTAACAGGATCATGGCTCAGACAGGAAATTCAGAGTTCAAGTAGGGGCAGAGGTTTCGAAAGACTTCAATATAGAAAATGGTATTCCCCAAGGGAGTTCAATCAGCCTGATATTATTTAACATTATGATAAATGACATATTGACTAAGTTGGACGGATGCATCAAATCTGCGTTGTATGCAGATCACGGGGACATAAGGGGAAGAAATGTTCCAGAAGTGGTCATTCAACTGGGGTTTCAAACTGACATTTACAAATAAACGCAAGATGGAGACTGAGAAGTTTACAGCATATGGAAAGCCGATGAATGAGATCAATGCATTTAAATATCTGGGGCTATGGTTAGATAGTAAATGTACATGGAAAACCCATATTAAACATTTGGAAACAAAATCCCAAAAAGTTTTGAACCTATTAAGAGCAGTGGCTGAATGAGACTGGGGGGCAGACAAACAGGCACTAATTGACATCTATAGGGCAATTATGAGGACAACTCTGGATTACGGGTGTATAATATATATGCAGCAGCAGCAAAAACCTCATTACTAAAAATTGATAGATTATAATATAAAGCGTTACGGTTGTGTATAGGTGCAATTAAGTCAATAATTATCACAATTACCTCAAAATATACACAGATGGTTCTAAGAACAAGGAAGAGTGTGTTGGAGTTGGTATATATATCCCAGACTTGAAAAATATTTCAAGAAGAGCGTCAGATCAATTATCAGTGTGCACTGTAATCCTATTATTACAGCCAGCATTTCTGCTGGCTGTAATAATAGGATTACAGTGGGTTGAAGAGGTCAGACCAGATAGGGTGGTGATATGCACAGATTCATTATCCATTTTAAAAAGTATACAGTCAACAACAACTGTCAGAGAAGAATTACTCATAGAACTTAATATAGGAAATCATGATAGCTAGACTCAGACTGGATCACACAGCATTGAATGTTACTCTATGTCATAGGAACTGTGGAGTTAAAGAAAATGTGGAACATATCATATTACACTGCAACATGGACAAAACAGAGAGGGAAAAACTAAGAGACAGGGTCAGAGAGGCAGGAAGGGAGTGGAGCCTGATGGGGATACTGGGAACAGAAGGTAAGAGCTACCAGGAAGGCCATTCTTAAGTATTTGAGTGAAAAAGGATTGATTGGAAGAATTGGAAAAAAAACATAAACACAGTGGTATAATTCCACAAGTGCTGATAGGATGATATGTTGATACACGCTCTTGTACAGTAGGGGGCGGTATGCACCTTAAAGTTGTTTGCAATCTGCAAAAAAAACAAGAGAAGAAGAAGAAGAAGAAGAAGAAGAAGAAGAAGAAGAAGAAGAAGAAGAACAAGAACGATTATACATCCATGGAACGACCAGACACATGGCAGCAACGTTCCCTCTGCTTCATTCATTTCTCCTGTTCAACAGGTTAGTAGTGTGGACACAGATTATGTCATATTTCGATCTAAGAAGTGTGTTTGAAACTGTGTTATGTGTAGTTTAATGTCATTCTGTGAGCTACGCAACTAGCGTGTGGCTAATGGTGTCCGCTAGCTTCTTTAACACAGGCTGTTGCTCCCTGGATAATGTAGCTCTACTATGTGTATGACTCCCGTGCACTAGTTTGGCTTACATTTCAAGTTTATTCTGTTTGTATAAATATGTGAAATGCTGGTCTGAGGTCATAATTGTTCATATTATTTAAATGCTAAAGCGCTAATGCTATGCTAATAGTGTGCCTGTACAACAGGGGTACTCAAATACAAATCTTAAAGGTCCAAAATAAATGTTTCAATAAGACAAAGGTCCGTTTATTACGGTCATTCAAACTTTTAAACAATTGCAACAAGATTCTTAACACGAGGTTGCAAAATCAAAAATAATCTGTATGCAGCAGGTTTCATTGTTATTGTGTCTGTGCTTGATCCCTCAGAGTCGCAGTGTAAGAGCTGCACAGTTATGAATAAAGGCAGCTGCACTCTTTTTCATTAAGCATTCCCATTATTGCTTTATAAATGTCTTGCCCCCTTGTGTGTCCACTGAGGTTCGTCAGGCCCAACACATCTTCAACAAACTCCCCCTTTGCCTCATCATAACAACTCACAAACACCAGCAACTGAGCAATGTCAGTGGTGTCAGTGGACTCATCCACAGCTAAGGAAATGCACTGTGCATTTTTTATTCCATCACAAAGCTGATTAATCAAATCACCAGCAAGTATTTATGTTCTTCTGGTTGCTGTGGAATCTGAGGGGGATTTGCTTGATTTTACCTGTAATTTTCTCTTTTTGTTTGCCTTCAACATGGTCTCCATCACTTCAGTCATGCATTCTTTTATACTTCAGTTATTATCCAGTGGAATGTCCTTACCTACTAACCTAGTTAAATCAAAGTGGTTACTTTCTTTTGGCTGGGCAGTGTAGTTATACACACCGTCTTATTTGACTTTCTCAGGACTTAAAACTGTTTTTTGGGGGCAGACCCCCTCAAAGAAAAAAATATATTTACACACGTAAGGTCATCATCTTAATAGTTTTGTATGCTCATCCGTGAGCAGAGCATCAAGTTGACGTGTATTACAGCTGAATGCGGCGATTACCATTTTGTTCAGCAAAACGCCTCACAAACGTATTAAGATCAACAGCTTTAGTGCGTTTTGATTCAATGCTGAGTACAGCCAAACTGACAGTCTCTTCTCTGTCGCAAATACCTCATTCCTTCAGTGCTTGGGTCCGAATGCTTCTCGTTTTCACCGTCCCGTTCAAATGAAATCGCCGCCAATCATATGTCCACGCTCGCGCCAGGACCGGGGGAGGGGTTACATGACGTGCCTCTTGTGCTGCATTCACTTTCACTCGGACATTAGAGACTTTCTCTCATAAATGTCCGACGAGCGCTGTTTGCAGTCTATGGACATAGCGGATCATTTTGACTCGTTGCGTTGTGGCGATGTCTCGCAGATAACACAGATAATACATATGAAAAGTATAATTTGCTCAGAGTCCAGAGACAGTTGTGGTTCGGTCCGGATCCGGACCGGAGTCCGTACTTTGAGGATGCCTGCTGTACAACATAGCCATGTTAAAGTGACTACAGTCAACCGGGTTGTGTGTGTTATCTGTAATCACTGTATTATATACTGTAAATGAAAAAGGCTTTAATCCTTCATGAAAGTCATAATATGGCATGTGGATTTATGTCCATTTTTGATTAGAGACAAATATGTCATACGGCAGAGATGTTCACAAGTCTTATTTTGCAAGTCCAAGTCAAGTCTCAAGTCTTTGGTCACGGGTCCAAGTCAAGTCTCAAGTCTTTGTGGGGTGAGACTTGATCAAGTCTCAAGTCTTTGGTCACGAGTCCAAGTCAAGTCTCAAGTCTCTAAAAAAATAAAAGTCTCATGTCTCTTCTGGTTGTAATAAGCCTTCTATTGTCTGCTGCTATCCAGTCTGTTAAGAATACTGCACAGCTATATCTAAGAAATTCAATGCATTTACTGTGTTATTATCACTCCTATATCTATTAGCATACAGTATCAGTACTGACTAGTTGTTTGTTATATGATCACTTTAAACAGGCTATTGCAATGCAATATGAGGGAAAACATCACACTTTAGCTAAATGCAAACAACTTATAAGCAAAACAATTCAGAATCAGAAATACGTCAAATACCTCTTTGTATCAACCGTATTGTTTAATTACACTGGGTCTCTAATGACATCTTTTAAGTCTACTATTAATAAACATATTCCTCTATCCTCTCACTCAAAGCCAGTGTCATGGTAACCTGATAAACCTGTAACATTAACGTTACGTGGTCAACAATAAACCTGTAACCTGCCTATAAACCCACAGATGTATTTATGTATGTAACTATGTATTTTTCTACGTTTAACGTGAGCCAGTAGATGGTGGCAGCGGAACGTAATGATTAACGTTACCGACCTTTTTTATGTCATGTCAAGAGTTGGATGTCAACGCCACTCAACGCAAACAAGTGTGACAAGCAAACATTCACTCATCTTTTCAAATATTCATTTACAAAGCTAGTAGCAAGCTAAGTTAACATTACATAGCTGATGCTGAGCTAAACATGTTTGCTAACCTTCCATGCGTTAATGTGACTGACCTCTCCGGGTGACTTTTCAAGTGCCTGATGAAATTTGACGTTGTTGCGCCAGCATCCTTGATTTTGATATTGCAGACTTTGCAGTGTGCGCTCCTTTTGTTGGTGCCGCCGGCGTTTTGTTCGAAGTTTTTGTAGTTGAACCTAACTACTAACCTAGCGGTACAGCTGCAGGTGTGCCGCCGGTCGCCATGGTGTTACTACGAGGTAGTAACAGAGGCGCGCACGTCTGCGTAATGAGCCCGGCTAAAATAACTGGATGGCCTACCTGCCTGTCAGCCTTCCATCTGGGCACAAACTTATCTCGTGCCCTCATTGGTCATGTGCGCGTTCGTGTGTGTTGGAGGAGGCGGGCTCTATAAGGAAGTAGCAGCCTCTAGCAGATTATCTCCGGTTGTGTATTTTCAAATTCTAGCGATCTCGAGCCGGTTTCTCTCAAATGTACCTACCCCACCTTTAATACGCCAAAAATAGAAAACACAATGATTGTTCACGAGTCCCAACACACGAGTCCAAGTCAAGTCTGAAGTCTCTGTGTGTGCGACTTAAGTGCGACTCGAGTCCGAGTCGCAGGCTCGAGTCCCCATCTCTGTCATACGGTTATTTTGATTTACTACATGTATGTTTACATTCTCAGTTAGCTTCAGGCCTCACTGAGGCGAAGTATTGAGGTAGAAAGCTGGTGAAGCCATTTCCTGCTGTCATTATATTCTGTTTGCACAGATAATAAACCTGGTTGACAAGAAGGAAGTCGTTTTCATTTGACACAATGCAAAGATACATGTGGCGTCAATCCAGACCGGTTACACAAAGAATGATTAGATAAATAGAGAAAACAGATATAATTTGTAAGTGAATTTATTAATTTGTTTAATACATTCTGGCTAGAACGACCACACAAACGGCAGCAACTTTCCCTCTCCTTCATTCTTTTCTCCTGATCAACAGGCTTATTATCTGATTACCAGCTCTGCACAGCGGACTTGTAACACTAGCAGCAGTGGAGATGGAGCATCAGAACCTGGAGGCTTCTACTCTCCTGAAGAAGAAGAATACAGCAACAAGGATCCATTTGAAGATAGGTAAATGTAAATATTACAGTAATAGTGTACTTGCATTGTGTGGGTGTAAGGGTGTAACTTTGGTTTGAGAAGTGGGGTGGGACACAAAACAGGGGGCAATGAAACATTTTCTCAATTTAATTCCATTTCCTGCCTTTCTACAAATATATTAGGGACTATAGTGTTAACAAATCCAAGAAAAATGTGTAGTGTATATTAGTGTTAATTTCGTTGACTAAAACTATGACGAAATATGTTCGTCAACGACCTTTTTTTTCATGACGAAAACGAGACGATGACGAGACGGCACCGACGGCAGTAAACAATAACTGCAACGAAATCATCATGCAATATCGTTGACGAAAAGTGACGAGACGAAAATGTAGTTTACTAAACAAAAACTATGCCAAAATCTCTCTTTACTTGACGAAAAATGAGGAGACGAAATATTATTAAAGATAACGTTACATTTCTGATAGTCAGTTTTTCTCCCAGCAGTTCCATTTCCGGTGCTGCGGCAGGGCAGCAGCTGTGTGTCTGCGGTGCGCCGGCGGTACATTTGAATTACACCGGGCAGCGGCACACTGTGAACTGTCAGGAAAACTTGGGTCTAACTCATGGTCTAACTAACCTTATTTAACAGAAAATAAAATGGCAACAACAGGGCTTGGGAGCAGTGGTCGCACTCACGTTAACCGAATACCCCCCCGTCAGCGCGAGTGATTGATACATTGTGCACTCGACGGATAATAATGGATTATGACGGAAATGTTACGATCCTGTCCGTCAAAAGTCTAAAGCCACCACTGCTAGGGAGAAAGAAACAATGTGATATTTGGGCCCATTTTCGCTACAATGAGGCGGAGAAAAAAAGCGAATGCATTGTTTTATCAGAAGGGAAGCAATGTGGCCACAGCTGGTAAAAACACCACAAACCTGACCAGATACTCTCTGCAAAGCTGCATTCTTAATCATTCAACCTGTGTTTTTCATGAAAATAAGAACAAGATATAATCTTATTGTGAAATACGTTTGACTAAAATGACAAATTATTGGTTTTGGCTAGACTAGTTTGACTGAAATGTTCTATAATCTGATGACTAAAAAAGACTCAACAGTTTTCATTGACAAAAAGTAGACTAAAATAATTAGTTTTCTTTGACTAAAATAAGACTAAAATGCTCAGACTTTTAGTCGACTAAAACTTGACTAAATAAAAACAGGATGAAGGTGACTAAATATGACTAAAACTAAAAAGGAAATTTAACACAGGACTAAGACTAAAACTAAATAAAAAAAATAGCTGACGAAATTAACACTAGTGCAGGTGTCTCAGACTCCAGGCCCGCGGGCCAGACGCGGCCCGCGAGACAGTTTCTCATGGCCCCGTTGTTGATATCATGTAATAGTGTTAATCTGGCCCGCGCGTTTACATTTGCGCTTTCAAATTTTAATTACATTTTTGGATTGATCCCACTGCTGGCAGGGAACTGCTGCGCGCAGTTCCCTCGCCCCTCCCCCCTCCGAGGGAACTCCGCCACGTCAATCAAATGCGTGCAGCGAGTGATCCAAAAGTGACAGAGTAGAAGGAAAATATATCGCCCAGTCATGTCTACATCAAAACTTTCAGGGAAAAGAAAAGTCTGACCACAGAAGAGTTCAGGAGAAGTGGCAGACTGAATATTTTTTTGTCGAGTACAGGGGAAATGCAACGTGCCTTATATGCACAGAGAAAATCGCTGTATACAAGGAGTATAACGTCAAACGTCACTACTCAACTAAACAAAAAAAATCTATGGAAGCAACAAAATCTCTTCAAGAAAGGACGCAATGAGGCTGATTCAGCAGTCGAAGCCAGCTATGTGGTGAGTGAGATGATTGCTAAGGCGGGAAAGCCGTTTACGGAAGGTGAGTTTATAAAAAAGTGCATGTTGCAGGCTGCAAGTATAGTCTGTCCGGAAAAGAAGGGTCAGTTTAACAACATCAGCCTGTCAGCTAACACAGTGGCAGAGCGCATTTCTGACTTATCAAGTGACATATATGATCAGCTGTGCGACAAAGCCAAACCTTTCTGTGCATACTATGTGGCTCTTGATGAGAGCACGGACATCACTGACACCGCTCAGCTCGCAATGTATGTCCGTGGTGTTGATGACAAGTTTGAAGTGACAGAGGAGTTGCTTACAGTGAAACCAATGCGTGGCCAGACCACCGCTCAGGAGATATTCCAGCAACTGTGTGATGCCATTGCGGATATTGGTCTGCCATGGAAGAGGTTTGTTGGAATTACGACCGACGGAGCGCCATCAATGACAGGGAGGACAAATGGGCTGGTGGCACAAACTGGGGGGGGAGGGTGTGGAGGAGGCTATTGCTCTGCACTGCATTATCCATCAGCAGGCCCTTTGCAGCAAACGCTTGAAGTTTGACAATGTGATGTCTGTTGTTGTGAAATGCATCAACCATATCAGATCCAGGGGCTTAAAGCACCGCCTGTTCCGTGCTTTTTGGGAGGAAATTGAGTCAGAATATGAGGATGTGCTCTACTTCACAGAGGTGCATTGGCTCAGCAGGGGACACGTCCTGAAGAGGTTTTTTGAGTTGAGAACAGAACTGAAAGTATTCATGCTGGAGAAGGGTGGATGGCTGTTCCCGAGCTGAGTGATCCCAAATGGCTCATGGACGTAGCTTTTCTTGTTGAAATCACACAGGAGCTGAATGCACTGAATAAGAAGTTGCAGGGCCAGGGCCAGCTTGTCAGTGCCGCATATGACAATGTCAAAGCATTCTCTACAAAACTGGTGTTATGGAAAGCCCAGCTCCCTCAGAAAAACCTCTGCCATTTCCCAGCATGCAAGGCTCTCATGGACAGGGGCACAGCATTCAGTGGTGAGAAGTATGTTGATGCCATTGTGAAGCTACAGGAGGAATTTGATCAGCGGTTTGCAGACTTCAAGACACACAGAGCCACTTTCCAAATGTTTGCAGACCCCTTCTCCTTTGATGTGGAAAAGGCCCCTGGTGTGCTTCAAATGGAGCTCAATGACCTGCAGAGCTCAAAGCCAAGTTCAGGGAAGTGAATGGAAAAGCAGACGAGCTTGGACAGTTCATGAGAGAATTGCCCCCCCTCCACAACAGCTCTTCTCCACCATGAACTTCAATAAGTCAAAGTACAGGTCCAGACTTACTGATGAACATCTTCAAGCCATACTAAGGGTTTCAACTGCTTCCTCCCTCAAACCAAATGTGGCTCAGCTGTGTGAGAGGAAGCGCTGCCAGGTCTCTACCAGCAAGGAGTAGGCAAGAGCAACTGTAAATAGTTATGTTGTGATGAACCGTTCATGTTAAGAAGATGTTGAAGAACTGTTAATGTTGTATTTTTTAATACATTTTTTGTGGAATACTTGAAGCGGCCCAGACGTTCCCAGACTCTACGTCCAGCGGCCCCCAGGTAAATGGAGTCTGAGACCCCTGCACTAGTGTATATAATGAGTGTGCACACTTATCTAGTATCCTATCCATGTGAACCTGTTTTATTTGTGATGACCTCACATCCTCTAGGGGGGGGTACTATTATATATTTCAATCATCAAAAATCCATTAGCATATGCTCACAAGCAATAACACATATTTGATCAACTCCTCTCTCTTATCTTTATCTTACCTAGTCTGCATTCTTTCTTTTTATTTATGCATATTTTACTAATCACTCCCCTTTAAAATTTTGTTTTTTATTTTGTACTGACCTATTGCACACAGTGGAATGATTTATTAACTCATTTTATATACAACTAATATTACATAAATGGAAATGATGACCAAACCTCCCTGAGCTGACGTTATCTCTCTCAGTCCCACAGGAGAGAGCTCTCCCTCTCCTTATTGTTGAAACAGCTTCTAATCTCTGTTAGCTCCGAGCTAGCACCAAATACTAACAACGTCTCTCTTTCTATCTCTCACACGCTCCTCCTCCTCCTCCTCCTCCTCCTCCTCCTCCTCCTCCTCCTCCTCCTCCTCCTCCTCCTCCTCCAGAGAGAGAGCATTTTATTTTGAGTTGTGCATTGTTATTTGTGCTTGAGAAACATTCCACTTGAACTTTATTTTAACAAACTTATATTTTTTTTCACATTTCACAGCTGCCTGGGCCTAGCAGCAAGAACCTCCATCTGTCCCTGCTAGTGTTGCACGGTGTACCGATACTTGAAAGGTACCGCGATACCCTGCCGTTAAAAACGGTACGATTCCTCCGTTTCATTAGTATCGGTACTTTAAGAATGACGGGGGAAAGTACTCCCGTGAAAAAACGCCGTTTAATAAGAGCCGTGTGTGTTCAGCGCTCTGCTTCCACTCCTTGCACTGCAGCCGTGCCTGCAGTCCCGCTCCTCTCAAGCACGTTCTAAGTCCCTCCCCTCTCTCGTGCACGCGGCCACGCGCTAGCTGCCAGAGCATGTGAGAAAACGAGAAGCATGGCTGCAAGTGGGAGTGCAACTGCCGCTGCGCCTCGGCTTGTTGACACAAAAGACGCCAGAAGTCTGTGAACGGGCCGTTCAGGTGTTCAGAGCAGAGCTCCCTGTCGGAGCGGCAGAGCGTGATGTGCACTGAAAAGTTTTTCTGTCGCAATATTATCGTTGAGCAAACTTAACTAGCAAACTAGCATCACTATCTGCTAACGTTAGCTTTAGCCTTCGTTTTCTATTAGTTTTTTTCATAGGCTAAACGGAGGTGGTATAAGTATATATCTTGTACTTGAGTAGAAGTACCCAGGTCTTGTACTTGAGTTAAAGTAGAAGTACCAGAATGTAGGAACAATCCTGCAATCAAAATGTTCCTCAAATAAAAGTACAAAAGTATTATCATCAAAATATAGTTAAAGTAGCGACAGTAAAAGTAGAAGTACTCAGGTCTTGTACTAGAAGCACCATAGTGTAGGAATACTCTGTTACAGTAAAAGTACTGCATTCAAAATGTTCCTCAAGTAAAAGTATTAAAGTAGCGACAGTAAAAGTAGTCATTGTGCAGATTGGTCCATTTCAGAATAATATATATGATATGTTTTATAATGATTGATCATGAAAGTGTTCTCAAAGCTGGTAAATGTGCAGCTAGTTTGAATGACTTTGTAGACTGCAGGGTAGCTGGTGAAGGTGCAGCTAGTCTGAAGTACTTTGTAGACTGCAGGGTAGCTGGTGGATTTACTCCAGGTGGAACTAAAGTCTGATTCAACACTTGATTATATTTCACATCATTCATCCAGATCTGTGAAGTAACTAAAGGGATTAAATACATGTAGTGGAGGAAAAGTACACCATTATTTCTGAACTGTAGTGGATTAGAAGTACAAAGTAGCAAAAGAAACATTGAAATACTTAAATAAAGTACAAGTATCTCAAAATTGTACCCAAGTAGTACAAAGATAGAATAAAGATAGAAAGACTAAGCCTTGCACAGAGGCATGACAATACATTTTCAAAATGCTCAACAGTGCTGCCAAAATGTTAAACTCACTGCTACACAATTAAAATAAATGCTTTTATATATATTTATATTAGATGTGACTCTTTGGCGTTTCTGTTCTTAGTAACACTGCTGCTTTAGTTGTTCTGACTGCTAAAATCATCTGTTATTCCTAATTTTAAAGCCGATATTCCGTGTTTCCCTTTTTTTAAGAAAAGTATCGAAAAATAATGGGAATCGCAATTCTTGACTTGGTATCGGTATCGAAACCAAAATGTTGGTATCGTGACAACACTAGTCCCTGCCCCAGGTCAAGATCTACCGTGGCTCAAGGGCCTTCACCAGAGCCATCACCACCAAGGACCAGAGGACCATCATCACTACAGTGGCCTCCATCTCCATCTACCACAAGATTAAGATACACCTCCTCTGTACAAAGGCCTCCACGACAGCCATCACGATCAACCCAGCCAGCAAAGAAGTCTCGCCTAGCAGACGTACCTCCCACACGGCCACCAGCATCAACCTGGGACAATCACACCTACCTCCCTCCGACACAGCCACCAGCAGCCCATGCACCATCACCTACACAGCAGCCAGACCCCCTGTCCTGGAAGACAGACAAAGACCATGACACTGCTCCCCCTGTCTTTACATTTATAATGAATAGTTGGTTGAAAAAGTTCTGATATTGTAAATATTGAGATTTTACAGTTTCTTATGTTAACATAAATTGTTAGTTCTAAAGTTCTAATGCTCAATTTGTATTTGTACACATCACATGAACCTTGGTATGGAATATGAAGTCATGAATCAGTCCTGATGTAACTTTTCTGTGGTGAAAGCAGAGGGATGGAACTATTTTACACATGAATAACATTTCATTTCATCTATATAGGCCTATAGTGTAATTCATATTATTTCACTACTTTTGTAAACCAAATCTAAAACGCCCCAAAAAATAGATGAGATGAGTAAATGTGTTTTCACCTATGGTTTTCACAAGAGTTTTGAGGTTTTCCAAAAATCTGATTTCTCATTTTCAGCTAAGTATCTCATAAGACAGTGCTCTAAGGTGAGTGACTTGCATCTCTAGCAAGACCAGAGAGTGTCCTGAATATTTTGATAAGTAACATATGGGGTGCCATGTTATAAGTACATTTAAAAGGTGATTTAAGGAGACGTCTACATATCGAGAAAATATCCTTATACTCCATAGGGTTAAGGAAAAGGGTAAGGCAATTGTATTTTTTATATATATATATTTTATATTGTTTGATTTATTGATTATATTCAAAGGAAAAATTGGTTCATCCCTGAATCTGGAATAATATACAATTTACAGCAAAGCCTAAAAATGTCAGGAACTTTTCAACTACAGATTGCTTTGGTCTGGCTTTACTCTTCACTGATTGGTTAAAGACACTTTAAACTTAGTGGCTATGGAAATCAGAAGGAGGGGCTCATTATCATATTAAAAAATGCGCGTTTTATACGGGCGAATAGTGGCACTTTAGGCTTTCCATACAACAAGCCTAGTAACTCGCAGAGACGGCATTTAACCCTTCACATTCCAACAGTAACTGAACAGGCAGATTCGAAGGATTTATTTCTTTGGAAATATTATTTTACATAAAATTAAATCAAGTTATTTTGGTAAAACTAATGAAAAATATAACATAAACAAATATTTTAAAAAAAATGTTTTTTTTAATGTTTTCAAATATTATTTCTTAGAATATCTTAGGCCCTCACAGAGGGCCTAGAGGGCCCTGACGGCTCGCCACTGCCGTACAGGGAAGGCCAACAGAGAGGCACTGGCACTTTCCACTCTCTCCACACTTTGCATATTTGCAATACAAGTGAGGAATGTCTCTCACTTCTGTAGGTGCTGGGGGTTTTGTAAATAGCACTGGTTGAATGGCCCCATCTCTGACAATCCACCCCTTGCCAACAGGACTCCATAACAAGGGTTTGGGTTCGGGCTGTGACACCATATCGCTGTCTGAAACATTGCTCTTTACATGTTGTTAAAATGCATCCTCTGTTGGTGGCAGATTTTCCGAGGATTCATCTGTTGTTGATGCAATTATGAACCTCAGTTCTTCCAAGTTTGTGCACATCAGTCCTTTTCCTTTTTTCCATATAGCCGAAGCGCAAATTCTCTTGCGACTGGCAAAGACTCTTCCAAGCTGGCACAGTCCAAAATGGACCAGATCTTTGAGCTCGCTGAGATGGGTGTTGAGTTTGGTGAATGCTGTTGTCTTTCCTATTCTGTACAAACTACTTGTTGTGCCACAACCAGTGAGTGCATGACATGCTGGTAGACAGTTAGACATGTGGTTGCCACCCAGCTTCAGGACCATCTCCAACTAAACGGCCTCTTTGAGAAATTCCAGTCCGGTTTCCGTTCCGCCCACAGCACTGAAACAGCTCTGGTCAGGGTCACAAACGACCTGCTGATGGCGGCTGAACCTGGTTCCCCATCTCTCCTCATCCTCCAGGATCTGACTGCAGCATTCGACACTGTCGGCCATAACATCCTCCTTCAGCGTCTCGAACACACCATCGGACTCTCTGACTCCGCCCTGAGCTGGTTCCAGCTCGCACCTCCCAAGGAGACGTACTCTGTTCTTCCAGACAGGGGAACCTGTCTGGAAGAACAGAGTACGTCTCCTTGGGAGGTGCGAGGTCCCAAAATAAAATTTGACAACAATCAATTTCATTAATGGGAGACCCTAAAGATAAGAAAAATCATTGTTGTAATTTGTTCTACCTCAGGTAGGGGTATCTCAAAATCTGAGGGCCCTTCCTGCTAGACTAAAAAGGGTCGCGTTAGAAAACAATTCACTCACAAATCCATAATCATGAAGGTGAAATCTAACTATATGCATAATAATATTTATTGCAGCCAGGGGTAGAAACATGTTTTTTTCTGCTGTAAAGTTGGGCATTTTAACATGGGGGTCTATGGAAATTGCTCCTTTCTGCAGTCATCGCCTATCGGCCAATATATGAACTGCAGTGTGTGGCACTTCCGTATTGGCGTCCCGGCTCTTCCCTAGAGTTTGCCGCTTGGTTCTGGCCGACTACATTACATTGCATTTAGCTGACGCTTTTATCCAAAGCGACTTACAATAAGAAAAACCAAGAAGTGAGGATACCTGGCCCGGAGGAAGCCCGGGGTCCCCTTCTGGAGCCAGGCCCAGAAGGAGGACTCGTCGGCGAGCGTCTGATGGCCGGGCTTGCCACTGAGCCCTGCCGGGCACAGCCCGAAAAGGCAACGTGGGCAACACCTCCGCTTCTCTGTCCCGCGGGCCCACCACCTACGGGAAACAGCGATGGGGTCGGGTGCGCTGCCAGAAGGGTGGCAGTGAAAGCAGGGGGTCTCGATAGACCAGACCCGGGCGACAGAAGCTGGCTTTGGGGACGTGGAACGTCACCTCTCTGGGGGGGAAGGAGCCGGAGCTTGTGCGGGAGGTGGAGTGTTACCAGTTGGATCTGGTTGGGCTCACCTCTACCACACCGGTGGTCAGGGAAGCAGTCCGACTGAAGAAGGAGGCCTTCAGGGATTTGTTATCCCGGGGGACTCCCGAGGCAGTTGCAAGGTACCGACAGGCCAGAAGGGCAGCAGCCTCAGCCGTGGCCGAGGCAAAGCAGCGGGTGTGCGAGAAGTTCGGAGAAGACATGGAAAAGGACTTTCGGGCGGCACCAAAGTTGTTCTGGAAAACTGTCCGACACCTCAGAAGGGGGAAGCAGGGGACCATCCAAGCTGTGTACAGTAAGGATGGGACGTTGTTGACCTCAACTGATGGAGTGTTAGGGCGTTGGAAGGAACACTTTGAGGAACTCCTGAACCCGACAACTCCGCCCTCTATGTTAGAGGCAGAGCTGGAGTATGACGGGGGATCAACACCAATTTCCCGGGGGGAAGGTCACTGAGGTCGTCAAACAACTCTACAGTGGCAAAGCCCCGGGGGTGGATGAGATCCACCCAGAAATGCTGAAGGCTCTGGGTGTTGAGGGACTGTCATGGTTGACACGTCTCATCAACGTTGCGTGGAAGTCGGAAACAGTACCGAAGGAGTGGCAGACTGGGGTGGTGGTTCCCCTTTTCAAAAAGGGGGATCAGAGGGTGTGTGCCAATTACAGAGGCATCACACTACTCAGCCTACCCGGGAAAGTTTACTCTAAGGTACTCGAAAGGAGGGTCAGGCCGATTGTCGAACCTCAGATTGAGGAGGAACAATGCGGATTCCGTCCTGGTCGTGGAACGACGGATCAGCTTTTTACTCTCGCAAGGATCCTGGAGGGGGCCTGGGAGTACGCTTATTCGGTGTTACGGTTATCTGAGAGAACCCAAACGCAGGACACGGCAGTGTGTTATAAAGGTTTTATTTGGAGGAGATAATCCGGCTGGAGAGTATCCACTGGAGTGTAATCCACTGAAGAGTATCCTCCGGAGTTTTAATCCACTGGAACGTAATCCACTGAAGCGTAATCCTGGAGCACAAGAAGAACAGGTAAGAATATATTCAGGTGTAGCGAAAATAGTCACTATACTTTAAGAAGGCTGAGAAGGCTAAGAGTTTTACCACTGGGGTTTAACAACGATCTGGCGCTGACAGGTTGTGGAGCCTCCGCTGATATACCATCCGTAATGGCTGATGGGAATCAGGTGTGTCGCAGAGGAGAGTGCTCAACTGTTTGCAGCTGGTGGAGATTTGAGCCGGGAGCCAGGAGTGACAGGCACCACACCCACACAGACAGGGAAAGGGAAAACACACACACAAGGAAGGTGGCTGGAGAATGCAACCACCACAGTACCCCCCCCTTAAGGGACGCCTCCAGGCGGTCTACCAGGTTTACCAGGTCTTCCAGGGTTATCCCGGTGGAAGTCCCGTATCAGAGATGCGCCCACGATGTCTCGCCGGGGAACCCAACACCTCTCCTCTAGACCATAGCCCTCCCAATCCACCAGATATTGGAATCCCCTTCCACGGCGACGGACGTCCAACAATCGCCTGACGGTGTACGTTGGATGATTATTGATGATGCGGGGGGGTGGGGATCCCATGAAGTCGAACTACATGGTTGACCAGAAGATCTGCAGTCTCTCGGGCAGTGGGAAGTTTGGAAAGAGCCACAAAGTGTACCATCTTTGAGAATCTGTCCACAATAGTTAGGATGATGGTATTTCCTTGTGAAAGTGGAAGTCCAGTAACAAAATCCAATGCCACATGCGACCAAGGGCGACTAGGTACTGGCAGTGGGCGAAGCAGGCCAGCGGGAGGCTGGTGGGAGGACTTGGCGCGGGCACACACTGTACAGGCAGCAACAAAGGCCCTGGTGTCTTGAGCCATGGAAGGCCACCAGAAGCGTTGTTTGAGAACGAACAGTGTGCGATGGACACCAGGATGACATGAGAAACGAGAGGTGTGTGCCCACTGCAGGACCTTGGAGCGAACAGGGGTAGGCACAAAAAGACAATTAGCTGGGCAGTTACCTGGGCTAGGCTGCGCTCGCTGGGCCTCCCTGACCAATGACTCAATCTCCAAGGTAACAGCCCCCACCACGCAGGAGGCAGGCAGGATAGTGTCTGGACTGGCAGCTGGTCCATCGGAAGCGAACTGGCGAGAGAGGGCATCAGGCTTGAGGTTCCGTGACCCTGGACGGTAGGTGAGGGTGAATGAGAAGCGGCCGAAATACAGGGCCCATTGAGACTGACGGGAGTTAAGGCGCTTGGCAGATTGGATGTACGCCAGGTTCTTGTGGTCCGTCCATACAATAAAAGGGAGTTCAGCTCCCTCCAGCCAGTGCCTCCACTCCTCTAGGGCAAGTTTGACAGTCAGCAGCTCTCTGTTACCCACGTCATAGTTCTTCTCAGCTGGGGTGAGGCGGCGAGAGAAAAATGCACAAGGATGCAATTTTTGGTCTCGTTCCGAGCGCTGGGAAAGAACTGCTCCTACCCCGGTGTTGGAGGCATCGACCTCCACAACGAACTGGCGAGAGGAATCAGGATGGATGAGCACAGGGGCAGTGGTGAAGAGTCTCTTTAGCTCTGAAAAGGCTGCATCACACTCTGGGGTCCAGGAAAAGCCAGTTGTGGGGGAAGTGAGTCTGGTTAAAGGACCCGCCACTCTGCTGTAGTCCCTGATGAAGCGCCGATAGAAATTGGCGAAACCAAGAAACTGTTGAAGCAGTTTGACTGAGGTTGGTTTGGGCCACCCCACCACCGCTTGGATCTTCTCAGGGTCGGACCTAAGCTTTCCTTCCTCAACGATGTAGCCCAGGAATGAGACTGTGTTAACATGGAATTCGCATTTCTCCGCCTTTACAAAGAGTCTGTTCTCCCGGAGTCTCTGCAGCACCTGCCTGACATGGATAATGTGCTCCTCCTTGTTACGAGAGAATATGAGGATGTCATCCAGGTAGGCAAAGACTGATCGGTTGAGGAGGTCACGGAGCACATCGTTCACCATTGACTGAAAGACTGCAGGGGCATTCGTCAGTCCAAAAGGCATCACCAGATACTCGAAGTGACCGAGTGGTGTGTTAAAGGCCGTCTTCCACTCGTCCCCTTCTCGGATTCTGACGAGGTGGTAGGCATTGCGGAGGTCCAGTTTGGAAAAAATTGTGGCTTCCTGGAGGGGTTCAAAGGCGGAGTTAATGAGGGGTAGTGGGTATTTGTTTTTTACAGTAATGGCATTGAGACCCCTGTAATCAATGCAGGGCCGCAGTGAGCGGTCCTTCTTGGAGACGAAGAAAAACCCAGCACCGACCGGGGAGGAGGATGGCCGAATGACACCAGCAGCCAGGGAGTCATGGATGTAATTTTCCATGGATTTTCTCTCAGGGCGAGATAGGTTGAACAGACGTGAGGAAGGCAGAGGGGCCCCGGGAAGGAGGTCAATGGGACAGTCGTAGGGTCGATGAGGAGGAAGAGAAAGAGCTCGCTGTTTACTGAACACCTCTCCTAGGTTATGATATTCAGTGGGAACAGATGACAGGTCAGGCGGAGAAAAACCCAGCACCGACCGGGGAGGAGGATGGCCGAATGACACCAGCAGCCAGGGAGTCATGGATGTAATTTTCCATGGATTTTCTCTCAGGGCGAGATAGGTTGAACAGACGTGAGGAAGGCAGAGGGGCCCCGGGAAGGAGGTCAATGGGACAGTCGTAGGGTCGATGAGGAGGAAGAGAAAGAGCTCGCTGTTTACTGAACACCTCTCCTAGGTTATGATATTCAGTGGGAACAGATGACAGGTCAGGCGGCTCGATCTTGAGTGGTGGAGAGGTGGCCTCTGCTGGCGGTAGGGCATACTGCAGGCATGAGGATAAGCAAAAAGAACTCCAACTAATGATCTTGCCAGTTACCCAATCAATCTGGGGGTTGTGAGTTCTTAACCAGGGATGGCCCAACACTATGGGGGCCTGAGGTGAGGAAATTAGGTGAAACTGAATAAACTCACGATGGTTTCCAGACAGAATGAGGTTTACTGGCTTGGTGCGGTGAGTGACTTGGGCCAGGAATTTTCCATTTAGAGCATTAGCACTAAGAGGTGAATCTAACACTTCGCAGGAAATTCCTGCCTGAGCTGCAATGTCAATGTCCAAAAAATTCTCATCCGCCCCCGAGTCCACTAAGGCGAGCAGGGGTAGGGACTGTTGGTTGCAGCAAAGCAAGGCTTCTAGCTGCGTTCTGGGTCGGGGGTTGAGAGAGGAGGAAGGGCTCGCCAGAATCCCCACAGCTACTGACGAGCCTGACCTTTTGGCAGACTAGGACAGGAGGAAACGAGATGACTGGTTTGGCTGCAATAAACACATTCCCCAGCATGAATCCTTCTAGCACGCTCAGATGGTGAGAGGCGGGCCCTTCCCACTTGCATTGGCTCATCTCCATGGGATGAGGCTGAGTAAGGAGTCGGGAAAGATCGGGGAATAGGGGTAGTGGCGGTTCCAATTTGGGGATCAAGTGAGAAGTCGCTGGGATTGGAGTGACGGCTAGTCCTATCCCTACGTCTCTCTCTGAGGCGATTATCAATCTTAATGGCTGTGGCTATTAAATTATCCAAGCTACCTGGATCATCCCTAGCCGCTAGCTCGTCTTTAATTGCTTCGTTCAGCCCCTGAAGAAAAGCATCCTGTAGTGACTCGTTATTCCAGCGTGAGTCGGAAGCCACTGTTCTAAACTCCACTGAAAATTCGGCTACACTACGGGAGCCCTGCCGGAGAGAAAGAAGGCGCCTAGCAGCATCCCTCCCCCGTACCGGGTGATCAAAAACTTTTTTCATTTCGGAAATGAAAGTATCATATGACCAGCAAATGTGTGGCTGGCTCTCCCTAACAGCTGTAGCCCAATCTAAAGCCCTCCCCCTCAACAGGCTCATTACATATGCTACCATAGCCCCATCTGTGTGATAAGTACTAGGCTGCTGCTCAAAAACTAACGTACACTGGAACAAAAAGGCTCTACAATTACCCAAATCTCCAGCGTATCGTTCAGGTGTGGGAATGACAGCCTCTCGTAGCTGATGGAGGAGTGCGGCAGGAGGGGCTGTCGGGGCTGTCGGCTGTGCAGCGTGCTGCGGAGGAAAAGCCTGTGAAGTGAGCAGTTCTACCTGCGTGCCGATTCTTTGCACATTAACGGAGAGGTTCCGGAGAGTCTCCAATGCCTCACGGAGAACTGTATCATGATGCCCCACGAGAGCGCCTTGACTGGCCAGGGCTTGGCAGAGTTCGTCCGTAGTTTTGGCCTGGTAGCTGGTGTCCGCTGGGTCCATACTGGCCAGATCGTTCTGTTACGGTTATCTGAGAGAACCCAAACGCAGGACACGGCAGTGTGTTATAAACGTTTTATTTGGAGGAGATAATCCGGCTGGAGAGTATCCACTGGAGCGTAATCCACTGAAGAGTATCCTCTGGAGTTTTAATCCACTGGAACGTAATCCACTGAAGCGTAATCCTGGAGCACAAGAAGAACAGGTAAGAATATATTCAGGTGTAGCGAAAATAGTCACTATACTTTAAGAAGGCTGAGAAGGCTAAGAGTTTTACCACTGGGATTTAACAACGATCTGGCGCTGACAGGTTGTGGAGCCTCCGCTGATATACCATCCGTAATGGCTGATGGGAATCAGGTGTGTCGCAGAGGAGAGTGCTCAACTGTTTGCAGCTGGTGGAGATTTGAGCCGGGAGCCAGGAGTGACAGGCACCACGCCCACACAGACAGGGAAAGGGAAAACACACACACAAGGAAGGTGGCTGGAGAATGCAACCACCACATCCGGTCTACATGTGTTTTGTAGACTTGCAGAAGGCATATGACCGAGTTCCCAGGGAGTTACTGTGGGAGGTGCTGCGGGAGTATGGGGTGAGGGGGTCTCTACTCAGGGCCATCCAATCTCTGTACTCCCAAAGCGAGAGCTGTGTCCGGGTCCTCGGCAGTAAGTTGGACCCATTTCCGGTGAGGGTTGGCCTCCGCCAGGGCTGCGTTTTGTCACCAATCCTGTTTGTAATATACATTACATTACATTACATTGCATTTAGATGACGCTTTTATCCAAAGCGACTTACAATAAGTACATTCGACCAGGAAGATACAACCTTGAAGAAAACAGAATCATATAAGTACATCAGGTTTCATAGAGCCAAACATTTCAAGCGCTACTCAACTGGCTATAGATAAGCCAGTCCTTTATTAGTATATAAGTGCTCTGTTAGCAGTTCTTTGTTAGTAATTCTATCGCTCAAAGTGGAGTCGAAAGAGACGAGTTTTCAGTCTGCGCCGGAAGATGTGCAGGCTTTCTGCTGTCCTGATGTCAATGGGGAGCTCATTCCACCATTTTGGAGCCAGGATAGCAAACCCACGTGTTTTTGCTGATGGGAACTTGGGTCCCCCTAGCAGCGAGGGTGCAGCGAGTCGTTTGGCTGATGCAGAGCGTAGTGCACGTGCTGGGGTGTACGGTTTAACCATGTCCTGGATGTAGGAAGGGCCAAATCCATTCGCAGCATGGTACGCAAGTACCAGTGTCTTGAAGTCGATTCTAGCAGTTACCGGACGCCAGTGAAGTGAGTGGAGGAGCGGAGTGGTGTGGGAACATTTTGGAAGGTTGAAGACCAGACGAGCCGCTGCATTCTGGATGAGCTGCAGAGGTCGGATGGCACATGCAGGTAGACCAGCCAGGAGGGAGTTGCAGTAGTCTAGGCGTGAGATGACGAGAGCCTGGACCAGAACTTGCGTTGTTTTCTGGGTCAGCTGGGGACGTATCCTCCTGATGTTGTAAAGCGTGTACATGGATCGGATTTCGAGGCGTAGTCGTGGGGGAGGGGGTCTGCAGTTCGGTGGACTAAGAATTGCACCACTGCTTTTTGCAGATTATGTGGTTCTAATGGCTTCATCGGTCTGCAACCTTCAGCACTCACTGGATCGGTTCACAACCGAGTGTGAAGCGGCTGGGATGAGGATCAGCACCTCCAAATCTGAGGCCATGGTTCTCAGCAGGAAACCGATGGACTGTCCACTCCAAGTAGGGAATGAGTCCTTACCCCAAGTGAAGGAGTTCAAGTTTCTCGGGGTCTTGTTCTCGAGTGAGGGAACAATGGAGCGTGAGATGGGCCGGAGTATCGGAGCAGCGGGAGCGGTACTGCAGTCGCTTTACCGCACCGTTGTGACGAAAAGGGACCTGAGCCAGAAAGCAAAACTCTCTGTCGACCGGACCATTTTCGTTCCTACCCTCACCTATGGTCATGAAGGATGGGTCATGACCGAAAGAACGAGATCGCGGATACAAGCGGCCGAGATGGGTTTTCTCCGCAGGGTGGCTGGTGTCTCCTTTAGGGATAAGGTGAGAAGTTCAGTCATCCGGGAGGGACTCGGAGTTGAACCGCTCCTCCTTCGCGTCGAAAGGAGCCAGTTGAGGTGGTTCGGGCACCTAGTTAGGATGCCACCTCGGCGCCTCCCTAGGGAGGTGTTCCAGGCACGTCCAGCTGGGAAGAGACCAAGGGGGTAGACCTAGGACCAGGTGGAGGGATTATATCTCTTCGCTGGCCTGGGAGCGCCTTGGGATCCTGCAGTCAGAGCTGGTTGATGTGGCCAGGGAAAAGAAAGTTTGGGGCTCTCTGCTGGAACTGCTGGAACTGCTACCCCCGTGATCCGACCACGGATAAGCGGGAGAAGATGGATGGATGGATGGATGGACTTACAATAAGTGCATTCGACCAACAAGATACAAACTTGAAGAAAACAGAATCCTATAAGTACATCAGGTCCTATAAGTACATCAGGTTTCAGTTTTCAGTCTGCCCCGGAAGATGTGTAAGCTTTCTGCTGTCCTGATTTCAATGGGGAGCTCATTCCGATTCCACTACAAGGCTATCGTTCGACTCCTTCTGGATCCAAAGCCTTGATTACAAGTCTCATAGTTTCTTATGAAACAACAAATCCCCTTTGAACGGCTCGTTGATGTAACCAACGATAGCCTTGTAGTCGGCCAGAACCAGCTATTTCCTCCTGCAGAAAGGAGACAATCTCCTCCAAGTCCGTTTGGTTCTTTCTTCGAAATAATAGACAGTTTCTTGCACAACCTATTCAAAGTTCTAATACTTATGATAATCTGATGCTGATGTGCCAAAAGATTAAGTATTTCGTTATTTGAGAAACCTAAACTAAAGTAGGCCTACTGCTTCACAAGATGGTCCACATTCCTCATTGTATTGCAGGACGCTGCTGTTGTCTCCTTCTCAAGTCACTTATGAAACTACGACTTTAATCTCGTAATTATGACTTTATTCTCGTAATATTACGACTTTATTCTCGAAATCTCCCTGTTTTTTTTCTTCTAACTATGGCCCTAATACTCCGTCGTACACACGGGCAAACTCAAACGGACTATAAACTTTAAACACAAGTCATGTGCACGGAAATGCTGTTCAACCATTGGTCAAACATTAAGGGGGTAAAAACGCAAATCTCGGCAATTTCTACCGGAGCCTCCACCATGGAGCATCGGCAATTTCGGCAGGTTATTCTCATGCTGCTGTTAATCTGGAGATCAACAGACACTAGCGGCCCGGGCATATGATTATATAATCAGACAACGTCTGTTAAAAAACATTATAACACATATAATGAGAGACGTTCTGCAGTAATGTGGGGCGTTTCACCGACGACAGGTACCGTGTTCTTAATGTTATGTAGTTGACGGAGCATTTTTACTTTACACGAGACTGTTCAACACTTAATTCTGCTTCACTTTTTAACTAAACAACCACGGATGTCTTGAAAGACTCTTTCGCTAAAGATTTTTGACACGTAAATACTACGCTTCCTATGTTTTGGTGCGGACTGCGTTTACACCAGTCTATGGTTCACACCAATAAATGAACCGCTCCAGAGTTCGCAAGCAAGCGTTCCGAGACCACCTATTTTAGTGGACCAGAGTCCGGTTGTTAAATTCACTTAAAGGCGACCAGGCCCGGTTCCAGGATGAAATTACTGAGGGGGCTGTTAAACAATCCGAGGGGGCGATTTCTTTTTCACAACAACAAAAAATACTGGCAATGTAATGAATTGACACACCAAGCTTTTTTCCTTCTCACTGCTCTACAATCTCTTTGCTTCTTTATTTTTATTCCGGATTGACCCCTCTCATTCTGTTATTTTCCTCTGATCTTTAATAATAGATAGTACATTATCAGATGGCTGCACTTTGGTTAACAGACTAACATTGATTTCATCAATTTATAAATGGACAGGCTCTGTAATTTTACCATAACCTTTTCTCCTCTATCCCTTAACTCGTCTTCCTATACAGATTTACGTACCTCTAGTCAGATCAGGATTAAGGTGAGACACGGCAGGCTAACACATCGTTTTTCAAGCACTTGTCAATTTTGAGATTTTGTGCTATTTTGATTCTATAACATGTTTTCTTTCAGGCTTTTGGAAGAAAAACGTACAAAATACACATTTAAGTGTTTATTTTACTATAGTTTGTCTATTTGCATCTGTACATTTCTCCTAAATTCACCAAAAGTTAGCATTCTAAAGTAACATAAAGTACCGCGACCGCTGTTTGCACCATGTCATCAGAGATATCGTTGGAAAGCTCAGTCTCTCTTGCATAATCTCATCGGATCCAAATATGGTCATTTCCTTTGTATCAGCAACCAATCGTGAAAGTACAAAGGGGTTTTAAACCAAGAAACGAAATCTCATTGGCTGGTGTCAATTTTTGACAACGTGATTCGTTCGGATGCGTCACGTGTTGTGCTAAAACACTTCCTGGTTAGCTTTCCGCTAGAAATGTAAATCTCTACCCCGAACATAAAATACCTTCACGGAGTGCGTCGTACCTTCACGGAGTGCGTCGATGCGCAAGCTGTCATCCAAAGAACAGGAGGGTTTAGCTAGCGCCACATTGCAATCTTTAAAGGTCGTTTTCTCAAAATTAGTTTTTTCTCCTACTCTTAGTCCTAAATGTCCACTTCAGTAGCACGTAGATACACCAAACTTTCCAGTTATATTCCTATCAATATTATGAAGGCTTTTACAGAAGGGTTTGTTCATATATCATTCATAGCCTGAATTATATAACATTGTATACCTAAAAACATGGCAACAATTGATATTTTAGGGCTGTTGACAGTATTTTCTGATTTATGGAGTGATAAAAAGAGATATCCAAAATCCCTTCTGTAAAAGCCTTAGATACTAATATGACTACAAAATGAAACAAAAATGTTGAACCTGGCTTTATCCAAAATTCAGATTTCGATTCCTGAAATGTGTTAAAATATGCGCATATTTAATGAGATAATGGCTTGTAATACAAAAAAACAATTGCCTTATTGTAAGTAATTAACTGGAGAAATGTCTACCTGATATCTTTAAGTTAAAAAAATTACCCTATTCAACTGGGGTGTCTCGCCTTAAAAAAACATGAATCTGGTTGATTTTTTATTTTCAGGAATTAATGTTCAAATCATTTCATAAGAAAGTGAATATATACACCAAATGTAATATTGGATCAAATACTACACCAAATGGACAGACACAGATCAAAAATAAAAATAAAGTCCCCTGGTTTGTCATAGAGTCTAACTGCCATGAGAAAAATCTAATTTAATGTTCCAAAATCCGTCACTAGATGTCGCTCATTGTACCAATACGGTTTATATAATACATAACATATTATTATTCTAGTAAAAGGGCTCGCTTTGGCAAAAAAACCTGATCCATACAGGCATTGGTGGTGACGTGAAGTCATGTGTCCGTGCTGTGCTGCTGTAGCTGAGGCTTGTTCCACCTGATCTGCTCTGTTGTGCTTCTGTAGCTGAGGCCTGGTTCCACCTTCTCTGCTCTGTTGTGCTGCTGTAGCTGAGGCCTGGTTCCACCTACTCTGCTCTGCTGTGCTGCTGTAGCTGAGGCCTGGTTCGACCTGCTCTGCTCTGTTGTGCTGCTGTGGCTGAGGCCTGGTTCCACCTGCTCTACTCTGCTGTGCTGCTGTAGCTGAGGCCTGGTTCCACCTGCTCTGCTCTGCTGCTGTAGCTGAGGCCTGGTTCCACCTTGCTCCGGGAACAGCGTGGATACTGTTGTGCTGGACTGGGAGAATGGCGGGTGTCGTGTTTCTGCTGTGCCTTTTCTTGGCTGTGCTGGACAATGAGAAGATCGCTAGTCGTCCTGAAAAACTACTGGATTCGGGTATGTTCTGCCGCCCGCAGTGGACATCCCCTGTACAGTTTTGGAGGTGTTGCACAAACCATTGCTGGTTGCACTGTCGCGGACATTCATTTCGGAAAATGTTTGTCTTTCTCACATGCCTGCCACGATGGTCGTTCAGAATTGTTTTTTAAACTCTAATCTCACTTTCGCGAAGTTTGCTGGTGACTCTAGAACAGCTGACAATGTATGTGTGTTGATTAAGAGGAAAAGGTGCTTGGTATTTTTATTGTTGTTACTATCAGGAAATGTACAGCCAAATCCAGGTCCACCTAGCAGTATTAGTCAAATAGCTACTCCTGCTGATCTTATATCTAGATCTGGGCTAGGTTTAATTCATTTAAATGTGCGTAGTCTGTTACCTAAATTAGATTTTGTCCGTATTTGGGCGAGTTCGACTGATGCTGATGTCATTGTCTTATCAGAAACGTGGCTAGATAAATTCATTTTGGCCTCTGACATTTACATAAATGGTTACAGTGTATATCGTACTGACCGGGCTAAAAAAGGTGGTGGCGTTGCCATTTATGTGAAAAATAAGTTTTGTGTAACCAATATGGTTTCCAAATCTGTTAGTAAACAGCTAGAATTTTTAGCCGTGAATATTGAGGTAACAAATGGTCAACAGGTCATGGTGGTGGGCTGCTACAGGGCCCCTTCGGCTGTCAAGGACTCTTTATCGTCATTGGCAAAACTGTTATCACAACTTTCCTACAAGGAAATAGTGCTGCTTGGTGATTTTAATTGGGACTGGTTAACTTCTGTGTCAGAGGATTTTAAAAACCTGTGTACCTCTTTGAATTTTACCCAGATTATAGACAGTCCTACTTGCCCAAATATTAAGTCCCCAAATAAATCCTCCTTAATTGATCTAATTTTAACACATTTTCCACATGAATACTCATCTGTGGGAGTATTTGCTAATGATGTGAGTGACCACTGTGTTGTAGCCACAATTAGGGACACTGTAATGGCAATTTCCTTTCCTATGTCCTATATATTTTTGCCGTTACTTTCACAGAAGGGCTGAAGAGTGATCCAGATGCAGACACAAACAGATGAGTTTCCGGTCCTTTGTTGTAGTTTATAATGAGGTTTTATTCAGCTTTACATACCAGGGTTAATTGTACAGTTCTAATTGTTGTGATGAGCATCTGCCGGGCTGGTGGAATCGGTATGCTCTCTTCCTTCTGTGTCCCTTCCTGTCACCTATGACCTCTTTATATACACCCGGTGCAGCTAAACCCCGCCACCCAGTGTTCATAAATAATATTGCACTATACATATAACTTAAATAAACTGACACACCAACAACACCCATAAAATGGCTCCTACAGACACTAAGGTCCAAAAGGTTAAACCACGTATCATCACAAAGAGAGACAAAAAACACTTTGTGGAGCAGGGTTTTTTACATGATCTGTTTGATTTTGATTGGGGTAAAATCAATCTGTGTGCTGATGTAGAAACGGCATGGTCTTATTTTTATCTTGGTTTTATGAAAATTATAGATAGACATGCACCTCTGCGTTAATTTAGAGTGAAGGGACGAAACAATCCCTGGTTTTCTGCTAAGCTGTCTAGTCTCCTTCATGAGAGAAATAATGCCTGGGCAAAGGCTAGGAAATCAGGCTCAGAGGTAGAATGGCTACGTTTTAGGCAGCTAAGAAATAGCTTCACATCTCAAATAAAAAGTGCTAAATCAAAGTACTATTTGTCGGTTACCACAGAAAACCTGAATAATCCTAGGAAATTTTGGAAAGCCATAAAATCGATTTCCACTGGTGATATCCCAAATGAGCTACCTCCGTGCCTTACCACAGCATCTGGCACTATATCAGACAGGGCTACTATGCTAAATTGCTTTAATAAGCATTTTGTGTCTTGTGGCTCTATGTTTGATTCTGTCACTGACTGTACTTCTGCTTCTGTGAACGCTCCAATCCTTGACTCTGAACAATGTGGTCTGGAAAACCCTTTCAGTTTTACTCCTTTAACTATTGGTATTGTTCATGAAGCATTATCCAAGTTAGATCCTAAGAAACCGGCTGGCTCGGACAACTTAGAACCTTTCTTTTTAAAGATAGCTGCAGATTTTATTGCTCCACCTCTTACTTCTCTTTTTAACCTCTCCCTCAGCACAAATGCAATTCCAAAAGTATGGAAGTCTGCTTATGTCTTGCCTTTACTGAAAGGAGGGGAGGCAACTATTTTAAATAACTATAGGCCAATCTCTAAATTGTCAGTTCTGGCTAAGGTGCTCGAACGAGTTGTGAGTGAACAAGTAAAGGAGTTTTTATCTATAAATGACATCCTGTCTAAACATCAGTCAGGATTCAGAAAGAAACACAGCACCATCACAATGAAAGTGGTACATGACATTACTAGTATTTTAGATAATAAGCAGAGTTGTGCAGCTCTGTTTATTGACCTTTCCAAAGCGTTTGACACCGTTGATCATCGCATCTTAAAGCAGAGGCTACTCAGTATTGGCATATCCAGCCTTGCAGTGGGGTGGTTTGTGAACTACCTCTCTGAAAGGTCCCAATGTGTTCATTTTGATGGACTGTCTTCTGAGTGGTTAAACATTTCTAATGGTGTACCACAAGGTTCTGTTTTAGGACCACTTTTATTCTCCATATATATACAGCGTAGGTGATAATGTGGATGAAGCTACTTTACATTTGTATGCGGATGATACTGTGATGTATTGTGCAGGTCCCTCCATTAAAGAGGCTGTTGTTAAATTACAGGCTGTTTTTAACACTATTCAGACTCAGCTCTCTGAATTAAAGCTTCTTTTAAATGTGGATAAAACCAAGGTAATGCTCTTTTCAAAAGCAAAAAAGACACCAGAGCCTGTTTTAGATATTGTAACTACACAAGGAACAAAACTTGAAGTTGTTGCCTGTTACAAATACCTTGGTATCTGGCTTGATGATTGTCTCACTTTTAAACTTCATGTCAATAACCTGCTAAAAAAACTGAGGGTTAGGCTAGGTTTCTTCTACAGGAACAAGTCCTGTTTCTCGCTTGAGGCCAGGAAAAGGCTAGTCACTGTGACCTTTTTACCTGTGCTGGACTATGGGGATCTGATGTATATGAATGCATCTGCCAATTGCCTGGTCAAGTTAGATGCTGCGTATCACAGTGCACTAAGATTTGTGACAAACTGTAAAGCATTAACCCATCACTGTACCCTGTATGCAAGGGCTGGTTTGCTTTCACTGGTTTTTTCTGTAACTGTACGGAGGCTCAGTCACTGGTACATTTTTATATACAAAGCCATGTTAGGGAAACTTCCATCTTATATCTGCTCCCTGATCTCTCGGAGAATTGTAAGTGGCTACTGCCTCAGATCGAATGCTGTGGTTTTATTAAATGTGCCAACTGCTAGGACTGTCTTAGGGAAGACAGCTTTTAGATGCGCAGCTCCTCTGTCTTGGAACAGTCTGCAAATTAAATGGAAACTGAACAATCTGGTGCCACTACATGTTTTTAAAGCTCGGTTGGATGCTAGTCAATCGGAAGCTATTGGTACCTGCTTATGTGGATAATTATGTAAATGATGCTGTATGATGTCCTTTTGTTGTTCTGTTTATGTTTTTATGTTTCATGTGGAACTACTTGAGCAGGTCTCCCTTGGAAAAGAGATCAATGATCTCAATGGGATTTATCTGTATAAATAAAGGTTTGAAATGAAATGAAATTGCAGCCCTAAATAATAACAAGTAACCATCATGTGTGGTGCTATCTGTAGTTGTCTGTCTTATTTTTTGTTGATGTCATATTGTTTTCACAGTGCTGTGAACATGAATATCCCCCTGGGGACTAATCAAATCAATGTTCCAAAATCCGTCACTAGATGTCGCTCATTTTAACAATACGGTTTATATAATACAGATTACCACAACAGTGCTGTGGAAATGAATTTCCCCCTTGGACCAATAAATGTAATCTAAACTAATTTAATATTCGATCCCACACTTAGCGATTGAGCACATAAATTCGTAATTTACCTCATTTAAAGCACTTTTGTTGTAATACTATGGATTTAGTTGACACTACTAGCCGAGTTTCTTTAGTCCAATATTTTTTTTTTTTTTTTTAAGTACATTTACATGTTACTTGTTAGACACTTTTATCCAAAGCGACTTACATACTCAATACTGTGGACAATCCCCACAGGAGCAATTTGGGGTGAAGTGTCTTGCCCAGGGACACAACGACATGCTGACTGCAGTGGGGTTTGAACCTGTGACCCCCTGATCCCAACACCAAGGCTCTATCCACTGCGCCACACGCCTCCGTATATTTCACGGGCAGGTACATTGAATTAGAAGTAGAAGAAGAAGTAGAGGTAAAAGAAGTTACAAGAACTAAAGAAAGTGAAGACATTTACATTTCTGGGAATATGGTTGGACGAGAGTCACATGGAGTACTCACATTGATAAAGTAGTAGATAAATGTAAAAAGGTTTTAAATGTTATGAGGTGCTTGGCAGGCACTAAGTGGGGGGCTGTTAAAGCTGCTTTGAGGAACGTATACACAGCCTTAATTAGATCAGTCATAGAATACGGACTAATAATGTATGGTTCAGCTGCATATTCTTCTCTTCAAAAATTAGATAGAGTCCAGGCACAAGCACTAAGGATATGCTGGGGCAGTCAGATCTACACCAGTGTTGGCACTTCAGGTAGTGGTCGGAGAAATACCGTTAATTGTTAATTACTGGGCAAATCTACAGGGCCATAAAGATACTCACCCTACTACACAAACTGTAAAAACAAGTTGGGAAAGTAACAAAATTAAAAAAGAAACTGTTTGTGTTTTGGAATTATGTAAGGAATTCAAAGTTAAAGAATGGAATATTAGTCCGACGGTGTTGTTATCGGCTGTTCCACCATGGTTGCTACCTCAACCTATAGTAGATTTATCCTTATTGAAACGGTTACATTCAATGAAAAGTAAAATCAATGTGCAGGCTTACATGAACACTGTTCTACATGGACAATATGGGCAGTTTATACAAATATTTACTGATGGATACACAAATCTAGAAAATGGTCAAACTAGTTGTGCAATTTTATGTTCCTGAATTAAAGGTCAAAGTGGGAAAGCGAATGAATGATCACATCGCCGTATATACAGTAGAGATGATGGCTATCTCACTAGCACTTCAGTGGGTAGGAAATACAGCCAATGCGAGTGGTCATTTGCTCTGACTCCAGCGCAGCTCTGGAGAGTATAAACAACTTCTCTTCAGAATGCCGTCAGGATATTTTACATGACATTTTACACATCATGCTTATGTTAGTTCATTTGGGAATTGCTGTTCAATTTGTGTGGGTTCCAGCGCATGTGGGTACTAGAGGGAATGAGGTAGTGGATCAACTGGCAACATTACATTACATTACATTGCATTTAGCTGACGCTTTTATCCAAAGCGACTTACAATAAGTGCGTTCGACCAACAAAATACAAACTTGAAGAAAACAGAATAAAATAAAACATGTGGTTTGAAAGCAAACTAGATTGATATTATGGTACCCATCAGTAGAGCAGAAGTCAAATCTGTTACTATGGGACAGTAACACTAAAAGAAGACATGTATACCAGATACAAAGGGAAGTAGGAACGGGAAGCACTTGGGGGAGTAGTAGAAGAGAACAGAGCATTAACAGCAGGATAATATTGGGTCACTGGATTCAATTCAACAATCCATCTGATTGGAAAACATCCAAATGGCAATTGTGATGGTTGCCAACAACCAGAGACAATACATCAGGGCTATTCAACTTCATTAGCAAGTGGGCCAAATAGGAAAATCACAGGGGGTTTGTGGGCCACACAATATTTTGTCAAGGAATCACTACACATAACTCTTGCTTACAGTAGTGTTAATAGATACTAATACATTATATGCACTAGTCAAGTGCATCCCTTTTTTTTTACTTTAATTGTATCAACATAAATCATTACAGAAAGCAATCAGTCCATAAAAAAGTAGGAAAGCTTCGGTTACAAGGCTTGACACAAAAGTGCAAAATGTTGCATCTTTAAAACTAAGGAGACATGAGGTTTTTTCCCCCAACAGTTCCATGTCCACTAATGTACAAAACAAGATGAATATAATAAAACAGTATTCATCACATTAACAGTAAGTAGCCCTGTGTATAATATCCTCAACACTTCCAAGCATACATAAAGTGCATAGAAGACAGCACAAGTCCATCAAATGTAATACTAAATGCAAATAGAACATAGTAAAACAATAGCCATCAGAATCACAATAACATTCATATATTGGAATTTTTTTTACAATTTTTGAAACAGTAAGTAGGCTTGTTTGAATGACCATAACATTATTGTCCTTACAAACAGATCTGCATATATACCATGCATCAGACTTCTGTCATGTTTAGCCTGTTTGAGTCAGTGAGCGAAATTACACTGCATTGATTTAGCTATTTCAGCATAGTTTGGCTGATAAGTGGTAAGAGCAATCCTGAGACACTCATGCAACTTCTCATTGGTCATGGAGCAACGTGCCCTTGTTTTGATGGCATTCATATGAGATAAGCTAGACTCACAAGTATAGGTAGATCCAAACATTGTCAGTATAAGCAAGGCCACCTTCCTCATTGTGGGGTACTAATACTGGCTAACATGGTTAGACCAAAAGCCCACTACACCTTCAGACTGCAGGAGCTGTTTTAAAGCAAAGGAAGACTGCACATCAACCAGCTCCATCTGAAAGAGGCTCTCATCAATGCAAGATATTACCTCTTTTACTTTTACGGCTGTTATGCTGTGTTAGTTATTCTCGCGTCCAGGTAAGAAGCTTAAAAAGGAGACTAAATGGAGTCTCTGAGAAGGTTAAAAATTGGTACTTTAATTAATAAAAAGCGCGGTAATGTTACAAGCAGGATATTGTTCAGTCAGAAGAGAAAGGCTGCAGCCTTCCTCTCCCTGTGATGGCCGTGCAGAAGAGAGCTTACAAGCATTCGTCTCTCCCGCTTGCTGGCTGTTCGCTCCTCCTCTCTGGGAGCTGTAGTGACGCAGGGGACTTCCCCCCTCGTTCTCCTGTGTCCGATATCGCGTTAAACAGAGGATTTCGACATTTTACATTCATTGCTTACTTCCACATGCCTTTTCTCCTCCTTATCTCTTTCATAACATTATATGTAATACATGTTAACGGCGTCAATAGCCACTTTAATGATACTAATGGGCAGTAGTCCCGGAAGTCGTCATGACGGATTTTCAGAATAAAAGCTTGGTATTGAGAACTTCCGGGTTTTTCCAGAATAAAATAGCATTTAAACTGACGGTATGTTTAAGGTACATTATGCCATAAAACATTGATTTTAATTTCTAACAGTCCCTCCTTACACACCTAAAAGGTGTGTATAATACTGAAATCAATGAGTTCTTCATCTGAACTCTGCATAGTACATAACTCATATAAAAAACATACAATAAAATGGAATGGTTTTAATATCAACCTTAGAAAAATACAAAAATACTTTGACTGTTCAAACATAAAAGTTTTCCCTTGTGCATACTTCTAGTGTTAACATTCAATATTGTTCTTCAGAATAGCAGCATTCTTCAAAATAGCAGCAATGGCTTGGTATCAGAACATTTCTTCCTCCCTCCTTTCACAGAAACCGTTCTCATACCACGCTCAGTGTTAAGGCACTTGTTTTTACAAAGTGAAAAGAATACATACAACCCCATACAACATGTGATCCATCATTTTAGAACAGTATGGCTAATAAAGAATAAAATAAAATATCTTGTGCCAGTTTAATGTAATAATAAAAAATAAAAATACACCATCATGAAATAGTATAGGATAATAATGAAAAATAAACGATACACTATCTTGGAATAGTATAGGATAATTGAAATGGATTCACTCCATTTTAGCATTTTATTTTGCTCACTTCTTCACATGATTTCATCATTTAAAGAATCACATCGGCTGGACATTCATTGAATAATCTAATTTCTGAACATCCATATCATTTAAACTCACTCATCATTTTCCTCAACCTCTGTATATGGGTCTTCTTGTCCTGCTAGCATTTGTAACCGTCTCCTCATGAGAAATGTACCCTCCCTCCTTTCATACCATTTAAGGTATGAAAGTAATATGTTCTCTAGAAGAGGCCGTTGTGATCAATCGGTACGTTAGGACATGGAAATGCAACATCTAGGCCTCCCCTGGGCCCCCTATGCTATCCTTGTGCACTGTGGAGCTTAAACTCCCCCTGGGACTGGTCTCTTAGCCCTACTGGCTTTGGGGGGCAAGACTGTGGCAAGACTGAGTACAAGGTTTTAGTTCCATGATACCACCAAACATCTACTCTGGGGTACGGCATTCTAGACAGTCATTTCTGGGAGAAGATTTTGGTCAGTTACAACAGTTGTAGAGTTTCATCACTTGAAAGTTCCCACTTCAGTAGCTTTGGGTGGTCTGTTCTAATGATGTGATAAAATCCCTGAAATTGTGTGAAAACCAGTGGAATATCAATAATGCATTATACTAATTTATCTTCAATTATGGTCTCCTTGAAGAACCATGCTAACCCCTTTAACAGTGTGTGGAACCTTGGGTGCCCGAGCATGTGATAATTACTCCCTCCTTTAACAAGGACTTTAAAAACAGAAGTGGTTTCTTTAATGGTTTGTAGTTCAATTCAGGAATGTTCACTCATGGCAGATATGTTTCTCCTTTTAAATAACGTCTCTAAATGTCAGGTCATCACTGATTAATGGATGAGCATTAGGAGGTGGTGGCACTTGTCTTTTAAAACTCATACTCTGGTGCCGTGCGCTCCCTCTGAAGGGGCAAGTACGATTTAAAACATCTGCAGGGTGGGTTGAGCAACCCCTTCTCCCTGAACGATATTTGTTGTTGAAAATATGCACCATTAAAATGAGTGATCCAAGGCCCCGTATGTAGTACTCCCAATTATACTAGTTTTTCAAAATAAAAATTTGCAATCGCTCTTTGCCTAGTGTCTTTTTAAAACTCTACATCTGGTTCGACAAACAAATGTTGTTTCCACCTTAACAGTTCTCCTATGGTAATAACCATGCTACAATGGAGACATCAATACTCTAGATTGGAATACTTTCTTTGGCTTGGTTCTAGCTCGACCTTTAACATTTTCCATTCAAATAAAGATTTGTCTGCTTTCTATATTGTAACAAATTAAATCTTCCCCAAATTCTCACATGAATAAGAATCTCTATAAGAATAATTTGTTTATATGATGAAAAGATTGAATAATATGTTCTACCCTCAGTGTGTTTTTAGGATTATTTTCTAATAAGTGTGTTTATGTGTAAACTCTCTCACTCCCGTGTTCCTTCTCTCCCCCTCTGGTCGTCAAGCCACGACCCCCTCAGGTTCTGCTGGCCCATGCCAACTCCTCTGGTTCTGTCCTCTCCTCTGTCCTGCCTTCTCCTTAGTCCATCCGCTCTTGAATCCTCCCGCTCTTGTAACTCTTTTCAGTGGCCCAACTGCTTTGCATTTCATCTCCTCCTTTTCAGTCTCTACGCAGTTTCATGGAGAGCGTATTCCGCTCTCATGTCCCACACTCTGATGTCCCACACTCTGCTCTTGTGCCAAATATCGTGGCTCAGTTTGGTCCTGATTGAGGGACCGATGAGAGTTTGCCTCTTTGTCAGCATGCTGGTTTGGTTCTGGATGCCTCAGGTGGAGATGGTTCTGGATGCCTCAGGTTGTTGTTGGTTCAGCTCGGGTTCTGTGTCTGTTCGATGGAGGAGGAGTCTCCTGCGGTGAGGTCATTTGTCTGAAGATGGGGTCGTAGCAGTCTGACAGGCAGAGAGAGAGAGAGAGATCTCGGGACGCATTACCGATAGCTAATTCCAACACACTGAGGAAAAATATATCCAATCCTTTCTACTCCATTTTCATAATCTTACTATCTGTCTTAGATGTTAAATGTCATCTAAACCCAATTAATGTCTACTAATGGTTGTGCCATATCCCTAAACATTGCTTTCACCCACTGTAACATGGCTACTCCAAATAACTCTTTCAGGAAACCATTTTCTTCTATAAATTAAAAATATCTACATGTTTCAAGCACCACATATTTCACACACTATAAAAGAACGTCCCCATATTTTCTCCATTACTCTAAATCTCACTGTTATTTAGAACATAAGTAAGTTTTGTGACTGGACATATCTGCAATGTCGCCACAATCTGCAGCTGGGGAGTTTGTAAGTACAAAGCTGTACTTGTGGGCTAGTAGCCAGTTTCTACTGTAATCATTTTCAATAATTGTGCTCAGGTCACCGGTCGGTTGTCCATAAACTTAACAGGGAGTGTTTCTGGTACAGACTAAAACATGGATCCAGTGTATTTGGAGATTCCCCTAATCTGTAAATCCCCATCACTTACATATCCCGATCACTTAAACCCATCTCATCATTTGATACAAGAACTGCATATATGGGGGTGAATCATCTTGATTGTAACCGCCTCACCTTTGGGACCGAGTATTTCTAACTCCTCCTCTTGTTGCTCAGCTGATCTTTTGGCTCTGGGGATAAGTGAAACTCTCTGAAACACAGCTGGAGTTTTGTTAGTGATGTGAGCATTATCTATGAGTGAACTAATGGATCATGTCTTACTTATTGTACTCCCCATCCAACCAAAAAGGTGCCAAGTGTAATGAGCATAATCAACAATGCTATCCTAACTCTTATCCCTAGGGGACCCCACAATTGGTTTGGCTTTGTTCTTGACATCATCTCTATTTTCTCCATGGTTGTGTCAGTTACAGAATTTAAATAATGAGTACTATAATAACGTATACGAAAATTGGACTCTTTTAAAAAATAGGTTTTCACTTTAGTGTACAATCTATACAAATATATAGACAATTCGTCTTTTGAGCTGTTTTTATCTTTGTCTTATTTTTATTTATTGTTTTGTTCCAGCTCTGCCAAATCAGTCCTAACTCCCAATAATGTTCTGGAAGTTGCCGGTGAAGGGTGACCATGTGTGAGGTGGTGTCAATTTGCTCCTTTTTCTTTACCTTTAAACCGGAGCTCGTGTGAAGTTCATTACAACTTCTCACTGTTCCGTTCACCGGGATCAGCTCACTTTGTGAACTTTCACCCTCACCCAATCACCTGGCCGAACAGGAGTCTCTTCTGGAGTCTCGTCTGGTATCTCTGTAGCTTTCCCAGCCTGTGTAGACAAAACTTGGATAATATTACTCAGAGTTCTGACATATTCATCACTTCTATTCATCTAATATCTAAAACTGGAATACTCCCTCCTTGGAGGAGGCCCAAGCTTCAGCATACCTTTTGTCGTTAAGTGAACTATTATTAAATACATGTTATTATTCATTAACTACAACGTCACTGAAATCAACATATCTGTATAATCATGACACTCCCTCCTTTGAGCACAACATGCTCAATCAATATTGCAATGATTACCCTATTCTGCACAGGACATGTAAAACCCATAACGTTGCAAAAATAAATATAACTTCTCCGTGTAGCCATAAGGCGTACAAAAAATATCATATGATGTATGGCTTTCTGATGGTATACAAACATATTCACTAAAATCTGCCATTAGCACAAAAATGTGTTTACTTGTTTCAGGAAAGGCTTTTGTCCTGGTATTGTGCATCTGGTTGCTGCGAAAAACAATACCCCTGGTGTTGCTAATGCGTCTCAATAATTCTAGGATTAGAGGATTGTTTGATACTGCTGAACAAACATATGATAAAATAATAGTTCTCCAAACTAGAGGGAAAATACGAACTATTCTCACAGAGGGTGACATGCATGGAGGGCTGGTGCCCCTCACTCAAAATGAGATATTGCCTTACGCACTATATTATAAATCAGTAAAGTCACTCAAGAATAAATAAATAAAAACTGATTCTTGAAACTGTTGTAAACACCATACAACTTCTTCATCCAAGCTCTCAATCAGTGTTATGTTATTTAGTTTTCAGCTCATTGCCTTAAAACAGATACTTCTGACCGATTATAACATTTTGTTTATGAGAATAATGTAATCTGACTCCAAAAATCACATAATTTTTTACTAAAAATCTACACTTCCACTAACACAGCCCCAGTCTTCTGATGGGGTCTATCTATGTACTGGCTGGAGAATGTTGGGCCAGTCTCTGTCGCTCCGTCTCTGTTCTCCCGCCAACAGTCACTCTCTAGTTCTGCTGGGTTCTTGTTGACTTCTTCACTGGTTTGAGACAAGCGACCCTATCGGACACCTCCCTTTGTAGCCAGACTTCACCACAGCAGAATCGAGTTTCTGTTTTTAGGTCTCAACAGTTCCACGTCTGGTGTATCGCCGCCCCTTGAACTGCAGTCGGTGTAAACAGGAGGTAAGGATCCTCCGTCTTGGGCGAGTATTAGGTTTCCGTCTTCATATTTTGGGTGGAACCCCATCGTCTTGACCTCACTAGCTGTGTGGACACAATAGTTTTCTGTGTAGGGGAACAACATCACTCGTAATCTCTTTCCTTCTCATAGTTACAAAAATAGTCTGCTAAATGTTCTACTATGTTTTATGCTTTATGTGTAAATGCAATATGCTACTCACTATCTTGTTTTACATTAAACCTCTCCCTTCTGTGGTGACAGATATGGCTCAATGTAGCTGGATTTCAAAATACCCTTGTGCTGAAGATGCATCACCTGGTGGTCTGGTCCTCTGAGCTTCCTCATTGTTGTGGTTGATGCCAGGGTGTCAGTGGCATTTGGGTCATGGTTGGCACCCCTGTTCGCCTTTGACATCTCTGGGACCCCCTGCCTCCGTCGTCATCATGGAAACCTCCCCGGGGTATCTGCATGGAGGGCCGTTGTTTGGTGCAATGTTCTGCGGACACTCTCTGGACCAATGTGTCAGCTGACCACATTTGTAGCAGCCTTCATCTGTTCTTCGTCTTGATCGTGGCTCTCCTCCTCTGCCACTTTGTCTTCCTCGGAATTTTTATTCTGCACCTGAATCTCTGGAAGTTTCCCCTCCCTTCTCCTTGTCTTGTTCCTACAAGCTACGGTGTCTTTTGTTTTTTCTGCTATGTCTTCCCTCACTGGCAGGTCTGCTACTCGGACCTCATTTATGCTGTGTGCCAATAGGCTGGCATATTCCAGATGGAGTATCAGACTTGTAACTCTTATACATCTTTCTTCAGCTTCCCTCCATATAGTTAGCTGTTGTAGGCATTGTTCATGCTCATAGTCGAGCACTGCTCTTCTAGGGGCTTTGGTTGGTCCAGGTTGATCATCTGCTGGAATCAGTCCTCTTGTTTGCCACCGTTCCAACAGTTTCTCTATTTGGTTCCATGTCTTCTGTCTTTTAATTGAAAAGGTTAAAGCATCTGATCTGATTTTTACCCTTTCCTTAATATCTGCAGTTGAGCCTGACTCTGCTTCTGGTCTCAACTTAGTTTCTTTCGGTGACATGCTCTTCCTATTCGAATGAATATTATTAAGTTAGCAAACATTGAAACACTAATCATCTGACTAGCACCTTCGTTCCTGATAAATAATATCCTATGTCACCCGAACTTAACTTTAAATCTGAGTGTTTTTTTTTTTTTTTGTAAAAGTTTTTTTTTTTTTTATGAGAACGTTTTTTTTTTTATAAAATATTAATAAAGTAAATTAAAAGATACAAATTATGCAACATTTTTAAATCTGAAATGTTGAACAAAAATTGTACAGTGTATCGTTTTGACTTTGAGATATGCTAATCTAAATCCTGTGTACAGTCAATCAATTGGTGTTTGAATATTCTACAGTGTAGTTTGAAAGTCTATTATGTCTTATAATTAGAAACCACTTTGTAATTCTATCCTGGCGATTGGCGCATGTGTTCATTCATAACACTTAAAATCAAGAATAATTCTGTATTACCAACAGAGTGCGCGGTTGTAATTTCCAGCTCAATCCACTAGGGATAGCTGTTGCAAAACTGACATCTTTTTAACAAGAAGTAGCTTATTTCCTTAAAAATGGGAAGAAAATTAGAATATGGTTAAACAACACAGCCCACAACCGCCAAAACACATTTGCAAACAAGAATATTCAAATGATAAACGCCAATACACACTTGTAAACAAGAATATCTCAAATAAACCGAAGCAGAAATACTTCCAAAACCAGACTCCTACAAATACCAAACTTCCCACGGTAAGATAACCTGTCTATTTTATAGTTCCAACTCTGTCAAGAGATATGATTTGTCCTTCTCAATCCTTCAGTCCTTCTGAGTGTGTAAAAACAAACAGAGTACTTTCAATTAGCATTTCATGAAATGGCGACTTCCGTGTGTCTTATTTTCAGCATGAGGGCAAAACAAGATGGCAACTGATTTTCCAACCTTTAACCTGAAGAACAAAGGGATTTGATAACACACCTCCTGTCTCTCACAGGGGTGGTTTAAATAATGGCGGGGCAATCTTGTCAAGAAAATTCAAAACAAAACAACACTGCAGTTTAAAATAACATTTCTATCTAGTTTACTATGAACAAATGGGCTTTATCTTATTGATATCATCACTTAAAGTTAGGAACCCTTTACGCTTAAGCCATACACTTATCTGCGTAATATTTGACTTTATAGTCCACTACAGTCAACTGCTGCCATTTAGACACGCTAGGTGGATGTAGTATGGGAACCAATCAGCGACTATTAAATGACCGTCGTCAATTTAACGTAATGCTGTCGTAACCCCAAATACTGTATTCCACCCGCAATATCTTGGTTGAAAATAGAACAGTTATGACCACTGATAAAGGCTTACACCTTAAATCAAGCCTTTTCCTCAAAAAAGGACTTTTTTAAAACAGTTGGTTCTCAACTGTTTTCGACTAGCACTGTCTTCAGTTACTCAACCCGAAGTTGACTCGCTATGCCTTGTTGGTTTTCAATTACTTGGCCCGTAACCAACTCGCTATGTCTCATAGATCTTAACAATAATCGTTAAATGGACATATATATCCTTACGTCATAGGCTAACTAACTACTAACGTAACAAGAGACACCTACATGAAAACGCAACAAGACACCTATCCAAAGTACAATGACCACACACATTTATAGTTAAAATACTAACACACACAAATTAGTAACATGCAGGGTTAAATGTAAGAAAAAGAAGAAATATGAACTCACCCTGCTTGTGACAAAGCAACGCCCCAAGGTATATCATTGTTATTGTTATACATTTGGTTGTTTTAACATTAATTTAGGCAGTCTCTCAGGAGTCCAACTTACCAGACAGACACACACTCCTATTGTTCACTATGTAATCTATTGAAGATTTTGAATAAACAGGTACTTCTTTTACCTTTCTTTATTGGGCCCGAGTGTATATCTGCTAGCATTGTTCAAACTCCTTTGAAAACTGCAACTGCTCTTCCTGGCGAAACGAGATCACGTCGGGGTAACACCAAATGTTATGCTGTGTTCGTTATTCTCGCGTCCAGGTAAGAAGCTTAAAAAAGGAGACTAAATGGAGTCGCTGAGAAGGTTCAAAATTGGTACTTTAATTAATAAAAAGCGCGGTAATGTTACAAGCAGGATATTGTTCAGTCAGAAGAGAAAGGCTGCAGCCTTCCTCTCCCTGTGATGGCCGTGCAGAAGAGAGCTTACAAGCATTCGTCTCTCCCGCTTGCTGGCTGTTCGCTCCTCCTCTCTGGGAGCTGTAGTGACGCAGGGGACTTCCCCCCTCGTTCTCCTGTGTCCGATATCGCGTTAAACAGAGGATTCGACATTTTACATTCATTGCTTACTTCCACATGCCTTTTCTCCTCCTTATCTCTTTCATAACATTATATGTAATACATGTTAACGGCGTCAATAGCCACTTTAATGATACTAATGGGCAGTAGTCCCGGATGTCGTCATGACGGATTTTCAGAATAAAAGCTTGGTATTGAGAACTTCCGGGTTTTTCCAGAATAAAATAGCATTTAAACTGACGGTATGTTTAAGGTACATTATGCCATAAAACATTGATTTTAATTTCTAACACGGCCCGTCCACACAGCGGCGTGCGTTGAAGCTTCCAACGCTTCTGCCCATTCACTTTGAATGGAGTATAGGTATGGGTGAAGTCACTTTTAGCCGAACTGCATTTTGGGAAGCGACGTGGAGCGTTGCTGGCGTTGCTCGCTTCAAAAGTTGAGCAATGTGGGAGGAGTCACGGGCACTGAGGATGTAAGACGTGTTTCTCCGCTGCTCCTGAGAATGTGACTTAATTTCATAAATCCTGCACAATTTTGGTATTTTATTGTTGAAATTAAATAGAACATAAACTAAGGATTCGTCGTACGTGACTTTTGTTAACCAAAACAACCGAAATGTCTTCTGCTCGCCAAAAATCCGAAGCACAGAAAGGAGGCCGCAGCAAAACCTTGCCTTTGCCTGACCCGGCTAACGCTACTCGAGGGGTGGCTGAAGCTAACGCACTCGACGCCGAACTTTTACAAAGTATGATGGACTCCCTGAAAGCCGACATCTTTGGCAAAATTGACTCTTTATCTTCCAGCCTACGCTCCGAGATTACCTCTGTCCGAAAAGAACTAAAAGAGTCAATAGGACCATTACAAGCTAAAGTCGAGCAACATGGGCAAACTGTGCTTGAGCTTGAACGAGCTGCTACGGACCATAGCGGCCGGATAACGGAGCTGGAAGCTACAATTAGCAGGCTAACGGCTCAGGCTAAACATGCTGATGATCGGTGCGAGGACCTGGAGGGGAGATCCAGAATGAATAATATTCGGCTGGTGGGCATATCGGAGGGATTGGAGGGACCTCGTCCTACTGAGTTTATCGCCAAACTACTTCAGGAAATACTTCGCCTGGATGAAAAGCCCCTGCTAGATCGAGCTCATCGTACACTGCGGGACAGGCCCAGAGAGGGAGATGCACCCCGACCATTCGTCGTAAGAGTTCATTACTTTCACATTCGCAATGAGATCCTACGTCGGGCCGGGGAACTGTCTCCCCTCCTCTGTCAGGGTAAGAGGATTTCTATCTTTGCTGACTACACCTCCACCGTCGCTAAAAAACGAGCTGCTTTTGGAACTGTCATGCGTCAGCTGCACTCATGTCCGGGCATTAAGTTTGGACTTCTCTACCCAGCGGTGCTCCGAATCACGCTGCCGAGCGGAGACACACATCGGTTTGAAGATCCTACAGCTGCAAATGACTTTGTCAATACAAAACTCAAGAAAGCAGTCACTCCAAATGCTGTGTGACGGAGCAGAGCCGGCTCCTTGTCACACTTCTTCTTTTTTTTGTTCATGACAACTTGGACTGCATCTCCCAGTAAGTCATTGTAGCTTTCCATGATAATTAGTCACTGACAACATGTCTAAACGTGTGACGAACGTACTAATGTTCTGTTTTATTTTGTGCGTGTTTACTCTTGTTTTACCCAGTCACCTTTCTCTTTGGGTAGCTTAGGCTGTGTTAGTAGTAGCCTAGGATGGTAGCTACGACGGAGCGTTTAGCAATTCCTATAAGGTTTGATCGGCGTGTCTCGCATGGGGAGGCACTTCTGCCAAGGTGGGAGGGAGTAACGTGGTTCTTTTACCACAACGGGTTGTTCTATATTGTGTGTTTTGTTTTTTTTGGTTGTTTCTTTTTTGTGTTTTTCGTGTCGGCTTGGTCTATCAACATTGTACATGTTGAAATGCTGTTATTCGTTATACCTCATTCTGCTAAATATGTTATATTATGCTTCACTCTTTGCCTCTTAAGATGCTTCTATGGTTTCACCTAAATTAATACAACAAGATGGAGAGGGGCTTCAATTTTGTACCTGGAACTGTAGGGGCCTTAACAATCCTGTTAAGCGCAGCAAAGTTTTGCACCATCTCAAGCACCTGGGTGCACAGATAATTTTTCTACAAGAAACTCATTTTAGGGTCTCTGATCAGAGCAGATTAAAGGCCAGTTGGATTGGCCATACCTACCACTCTTCTTTCACGGGGAAATCTAGGGGAGTAGCTATTTTATTGCACAAGTCAATTCCTTTTGTGTGTTCAAATGTGATGGCAGACCAAAACGGGAGGTACTTAATTGTTAGTGGTAAAATTAATTCTACTCCAGTGCTTCTTGTCAATGTATATGGACCAAACTGGGATGATGATGTGTTTTTTACACATTTATTTTCCATTCTACCAGATATATCCTCACATTTCCTTATTTTGGGAGGGGATTTCAACTGCTGGCTGGATCCTCAACTGGACCGATCATCGACACGAAATTGTAAGCCGTCTAGGTCTGCCAAGGCAATTAAATCCTTTAAAAAACAATTTGCCATTTCTGACCCCTGGCGTTTTTTTAATCCCTCTGGAAAGGAATATTCATTTTTCTCAAATGTCCACCACACTTTTACTCGTATAGATTATTTCCTCGTAGACAATAGAATTCTTCCTTCTGTTAAATCAATTTCCCATAATGCGATAGTCATATCTGACCATGCCCCAGTCACTATGAGGATACATTTCACAGGGTCTGATAAAAACCGTGCTCCATGGCGTTTCAATAATCGTTTGCTTTCAAATGAAGACTTTGTGGAATTTGTTTCCGGACAAATAGATCTCTTTCTTAGTATAAACAAAACTCCTGATGTGTCCGCGTCACTGTTGTGGGAGACCTTAAAGGCATACATCAGAGGTGAAATAATTTCTTACAGCGGCTATGAGAGGAAAGTGAGGAGGGAAAGACTTAATAATTTAACGAAACGTATTGCACAGCTGGACGCAATTTATTCTGCTTCTCCTTCTCCAGATTTATACAAGGAGCGCCTCTCTTTACAAACTGAGTTTGAGGTCTTAGCTACGGATCACACAACAGAAATGTTACTGAAATCTAGACATACTTATTATGAACATGGGGATAAGGCTAGTAGATTGCTAGCCTATCAATTGCGACAGACATTGTCGTCTCACCAAATTCCCCAGATTAGGACCTCTTCAGGCTCGACGATTGATCCTAAGAAAATCAATGATGAGTTTAAAGATTTTTACGTATCGTTGTATACTTCTGAAAACACATCCGACTCTTCACACTTGGATAGTTTCTTTAACTCACTCCATATACCCACCGTTCACCCTGACTGTGTTGACGATTTGGAAAGAAATATTACTATTGAGGAACTGGCAACTGCAGCCAAGTCCATGCAATGCGGCAAGTGTCCAGGACCAGACGGCTACACTGCTGAATTCTATAAGGCATTTTTACATACATTGGCTCCTATTTTAATTGACATGTTTAATGACTCATTTGAATCTCTTAAATTACCCCAGACTCTCACTCAGGCCTCGATTTCCCTCATTTTGAAAAAGAATAAGGACCCTTTGTCCTGTGCCTCGTTTCGTCCTATAAGCTTGCTGAATGTAGACTTCAAACTACTGTCTAAACTCTTAGCTTTACGCCTTGAGTCGACACTTCCCTCTGTTATCTCCCCTGATCAAACAGGTTTCATTAAAAATAGACACTCTTTTTTTAATTTAAGACGGTTGTTTAATACAATTTATAACCCATCTTCTTCTAGTGCTCCAGAAGCATTAATATCCCTGGACGTAGAGAAGGCTTTTGACCGGGTGGAGTGGGGCTATCTCTTCTACTCCTTAGACAAATTTGGCTTTGGGAAAAAGTTTACGACCTGGATTAAACTGCTTTACTCCTCGCCTCAGGCCTCTGTTAGAACTAATAACAATCAATCGGAATATTTCCCTCTTCATAGGTCCACCAGACAGGGTTGCCCTTTGAGTCCTTTGCTTTTCGCCCTCGCGATTGAGCCCCTCGCCATTGCGCTTCGCTCTAACCCCCTTATTACTGGGATAACCAGAAATGGCGCAGAACAGAGAGTCTCTCTTTATGCGGACGACCTTCTTATGTACCTCTCGAACTTGTCTGTTTCAATCCCTGCTACACTTGCCACGCTGGACTCATTTGGTTTCATATCAGGATATAAACTTAATCTTGGTAAAAGTGAATTATTTCCTCTAAACTCAACCGCACGTAAATGTCCTTTACATAACTTCCCATTTAAAGTATCTCTGCAAAGCTTTACATATCTTGGAATACAAGTTACTAGCACATTTAAAAGTCTCTTTAAGGCCAATTTTACACCCTGTTTAGAACGTATGCAACAAGACTTTGAACGCTGGTCACTGCTCCCTTTAAATTTGGCCGCGAGGATCAACTCAGTAAAAATGAATACTCTCCCTAAATTTGCCTATCTGTTTCAGTGTATACCTATTTTTCTTCCTCAAGCGTTTTTTCAGAAAATTGATAGCTCAATTTTGGAGTTTATTTGGAACAAAAAGAAACCTAGACTTCGTAAAGACTCTCTACAAAGGCCAAAGCTTCTTGGAGGAATGGCCTTGCCAAACTTTAGATTTTACTATTGGGCTTCCAACCTAAGAATCTTACAGTATTGGCTTAGGTCCAATACACTTCATCCTCGCCCGGCTTGGCTGGCTATGGAGTCTTTTTCCTCTAAGCCTGTGTCACTGACATCACTTGTACACTCCCCCATCAACAGCCCGGTTTCCCTCTATGCTAAAAATATAGTTGTTAAAACCTCCTTAAGGATTTGGAATCAGTTTAAACGTCACTTTGGTCTGCAAGCTTTTTCTACCTCGGCTCCACTAGCTGCAAATCATGTTTTCCCCCCCTCCATATCAGATGGTGCATTTTCGATATGGTCAAACCTTGGTATTAAAACATTTAAAGATTTATATATTGAGAACACTTTTGCATCTTTTCAACAGCTCTCAGAATTGTTCTCTCTTCCTAAACATCATTTTTTTAGATACCTGCAAATTCGGAGTTTTGCTCGCAATAGATATGCTCAGTTTCCTAACCTGCCCAATGACACGCCTCTAGATGCTTTTCTCACTCAGGCCCCTGTGATGAAAAGAATTATCTCGTGTATTTACAATCAAATCCAAACCGTATCTTCAACCTCTCTAAACTCTCTGAAAGCTGTTTGGGAGGAGGATTTGGGGCAGGAGATCTCAGAGGACCTTTGGGGCAATATTCTTAAGCGTGTGCATACTTCATCCGTCTGCGCAAGACATGGTTTGATTCAGTGTAAAGTTGTTCACCGCACCCATTGGACTAAAGTCAGGCTGTTCAAAGTGTTTGACAATATAGATCCTTCTTGTGAAAAATTTCACCAAACACCTGCAAGCCATGTGCATATGTTTTGGTCATGTACGTCTCTGCACAACTACTGGACTTCAATTTTCAGTACTTTGTCAGAGGTAACTGGGACGCTTATAGAGCCTAATGCCATTACTGCAGTATTTGGCATCCCAAACCTGCCTTTGCCTAGGCTCAAAGCAGACCTTATAGCCTTTGCAACATTACTAGCAAGACGTCTTATTCTAACAAGATGGAAATCACCAACACCACCTTCCCACACTATGTGGATAAGGGACATTTTTAATAATTTGCAGCTTGAAAAAATCCGTTACACATTGAGAGGCTCCGCCGGGAAGTTCCGGAGTGTCTGGGGGCCTTTCTTTGCATATGCAGGGAAAATGACCTTCCCGGATATTCTGGAATAAAACCCGAATATGTATGTGGATATATCTTTTTTTTTTTTTTTTTTTTAATTATTATTATTTTATATGTATGTGGATATATATGTATATGTGAAGCATTTTAAATGTATTTGTACTATTATCATCATTAAGAGAATGAGGTTGTGCTTTGTTGTGTGACCAAGCCGACTGTTTGTTTTGTTTGTTTGTTTTTGTCTGTCTTGTTGTAATGTTTCATATGTTATGTGATCTGCACAACTGTAATGTGACACTGTCAATCACAACTGCTCTGTCATCTCTGTTTAATTTGTGTACGAAAATCAATAAACAAAGTTTATAAAAAAAAAAAAAAAAGTTGAGCAATGTTCAACTTTTGGCGCCTCGGCAGAAGCGTCAGCCAATGAAATCCCGTTTATGCAAATCTGCCAGTACAAGCGCTATCCAATCAAACCGCGTGTATGCTGGGAGAGACTACGCAGGTCATTTCCTCATATTCCAAAACATGGAGGGAAAATTCATTATAGCGGTAGTGAATCACCCGGTGCTGTATGATCAGTATCTGTTCGTCTACCGGGATACACACCGGAGGAGCGAGGCATGGAGGGAGGTGGCAGAGACAGTGGGTGAACCTGGTAGGTTTTCGCCTGTTTGGGGATTTTATATCCAGTTTACTTCATTTTAACATTGCTATTGCTTTGTATGTCGGGGGCGGGAGATTCATGTGATTGGTTGTTGGTCGCGTTGCTCGCAAAAAATCCCCAAGCTTCAGATACGCCCACCTCCAAGCGTCAACGTACGCCGCTGTGTGGATGGGCCGTTACACAGAAGTCTGCATCAGGCTTGATGGAAAACGGGTCACGGGCAAACTGCAATACCTCAATTGGAATGCTGAAGCCTTGGAATCTGTCAGTAAAGTTATCAGTCAATTTTGTCATGAAGTCTGTCATGACTGGCGTTATGTTTGCTTTTGGGAAGTGCAGCAGTTTTGTCGTCATTAGGACTGTTTTGAAGATCGTTAGCTTTGTCTTGAAGGCACAAAGTCTTTCAACCAAATCAGCGATAGACTTTTTGCGACCCTGCAGTTCGCAATTCAAAGTGTTCAAGTGTCCAAAAATGTCACACAGAAAGTAAACATCTGCCATAAACTGTTCATCTAACAAGAGGTTTGTAGCTCATTTCTGCTTACTCGTGCGAAGGAAAGACACACTCTCCTGGTGGAGTTCACAGAAACGATCCAGGACCTTTCCTTTGCTGAGCCATCAGACATCGTTATGGACGAGTAAGTCTGTGTGTTCAGCACACGTGTCAGCAAGCAGCTGACGGAACAGGCGGTGTTGTAGGCTGGAGGTTGAGCAAATGAAATTCACAATGTTCATGACAGTGTCCATGGTGTTTTTCAAATCACCACTGAGCTTTGCACACAACACAGATTGATGAATAATACAGTGTAAATACTGCATGTGTGGGGCTATGGCAGATAGACGCGCCATCAGCCCTTGCACTCTGCCGATCATAGCTGGAGCGCCATCAGTGACCAACAGGCACACTTTTTTTTAAATCCAGTTAACGTTCGTTAAAAAACGAGACTACCTTTTGAAAGATAACCTCACCTGTAGTGTGTCCCTCCAACGGAATAAGCCCCAGAAGTTCTTCCCTAAAGCGAACTCCATCGAAAAACCTCACATAGATGCACAGCTGGGCCATGTCAGTACAGTCAGTTGATTCGTCCACAGCAATTGATATAAACTCTGCTTTTCGAAGGTTTTCCAAAATCTTCCCCGACACATCTGAGAGAGGTACTTTTTTAATGGCTGAAGTGACGCTGTCTTTTACTTTTTGGTCAATAACCACTTCATCGATGACAGCAAGCATGTACTCTTTAACGGTCTCCGCGTCGGTAAAGGGCCTCTTCTGTCTGGCTAGTGTCCAGGCTACTTGCAGGGATGTTATCATAGCTCTCTCTTGTTCCGTGCAAAAGCGACTAAAAGCCACTTGACTCCGTTCAAATGATGCTAGCAGTCCCTGTACTTTCCTTCTCCGTTCCTCTGAGCCCACGGGAAAACTGGCAGAAAACGAGCCGTGATTTGAGTTGTAGTGTCGCTTTACGTTGTATTCTTTCATCACGGATATACTTTCGTTGCACAATAAGCACACCAGTTTATTACTTGTTGCGGCTGGCAAAGTAAATACATATTTGTCAGTCCATTCATTCTGGAATTGGATTTTCCGAATCAACTTTACGTTTCTTGGGCTTGGAGAGAGACATCTTGAAGCTGTTACTCGCTGTTACTGGCTGGCCCACGAACCTAGTGTGTAACTCATAGACTGTATATATAAATGGACATAGTGTCCGTGACGTCACCCATAGGATTCTGCATAGTTGCCGAGAAGCCCTTAGTAGGCGGAGTCGGCCACTAACGGCTTGACAGCAATGTCAGAGTCTAATCCCGCCTGCTCCAAATAAGGGCAAAGAGGCGGAGCCGAGGCGGGACCTGCTGCCTCCGAACTGGAAGTAAACAGAGCTAGCTCAAGCTAAGAAGCTAAGCGAACATGAAATACATGCATACCAAGTTACTGCTAACAGTGTAGTTCCCCTATATAAACGTTACATTCATAATCAAATGAGACAATCTGCAAGAGAATTAGCTATATTTTGTCATTCTTAATGCTTGTCATTCACACGTTAAGAAAATAAGTACCGATACATAGCAGAACAATTGTGGCGATGTTCAGCTTAATAAGCCTTGTTCAACATAATTTATTTATCTAATACTACAGCAGGCGAACCAAGTCTGCGTTTCGCTGCATTCCTTGATCTCCAGTTATAACGACGGACTCCACCGCCCGGACCTAACAGAGCCGCAGTGGGCTAGCTCCGGGACGCCGGCTGGAGCTAGCCCCCTGCGGCTCCGTTAGCTCCGGCGGCCACCACTGGGATAATTGGGTCCCCTATTAACATTTGCTCCCGTTTAGCATAATTGGCGTCATAGCCATAGACTATAAAAGTCTTACCCAAGGCTGAATCATAAACTAAAATGTACATGTATGCATAAAGGGTTACGTCCTTAATAAGTAACAAGCTAAGATTCCAAGCACACAAACACCTGCGAACGGGGTTAACATGTATAATATTATCATTTTAGAGTTCTTGGAAGTTCTGTTAGTACATTCAAGCGCACAGCACGACATTTTAATTGTCTGGTATTTGTAACAATATTCCCTAAGAGGCACAATCACCACGAACACGGCTAAAGCTAAAGGGTCAAGTGCAGTACTATGACTAACTAACGTTGTAGCCTCTATGGTTGTAGCCTAGCAGAGTGGACAAGTTGCTGTTAGCTGACAGTGAGGCATGTACATGTTCATCAAAGTGACCACGCCCTAATGTATGCAAACACTTTAAGACCTAATATAAATAAAAGGGTTGTGTTAGAAAACAATTCACTCACAGATTCATAATCATGAAGGTGGAATCTAACTATATCGATAATAATATTTATTGCATCCATGGGTAGAAACATGTTTTTTTCTGCTGTAAAGTTGGGCATTTTAACATGGGGTCTATGGAAATTGCTCCTTTCTGCAGCCAGTCCCTAGCCAGGCCCATGTATGAACTGCAGTGTGTGGCACTTCCGTATTGGCGTCCCGGCTTTTCCCCAGAGTTTGCCGCTAGATGTAACGTGAGTTTGCTCGCGAGAGAGACAGCCCTCTTGCTCGCTAGCGGGAGTGTCAGCCTCACTCGCTCGCTGAGTCTGTCTGCGCGCCTGAAAAGTTTCTGACACTTTGGGGCGGAGCCACTGGACTTTGATTGACAGCTGCTAGGAAGCCCGGAGTTGCCAGGTTTGATAAATGCCTGAACTACCAAGAGCCGAGGAGTGACAGCTGCAGGATCACTTGGACGAGATTGAATGGTAAAGTTGTCCATAAAAAACTATTATATTCGTAAAGTGTACAGCTAATATATATATATATATATATATATTAGGGCTGTCAGTCGATTAAAATATTTAATCGCGATTAATCGCATGACTGTCCATAGTTAATCGCGATTAATCGCAAATTAATCGCACATTTTTTATCTATTCTAAATGTACCTTAGAGGAATATTTTTCAAGTTTTTAATACTCTTATCAACATATGAGTGGACAAATATGCTTTATGCTAATGTTTATTATCATTTGAACAATGACAAATATTCTCATGAATATTAAACACAACAACCTCTGAACATTACAAATATTCGCCTCAATTCAACCTGGAACCTCTCTCATACAATAATACAATACAAATGGTGTGTGTGTGTGTGTGTGTGTGTGTGTGTGTGTGTGTGTGTGTGTGTGTGTGTGTGTGTGTGTGTGTGTGTGTGATGGATCGTTGGAGCTATGTGCAACTCAAGGCATATGCTCGAACGGGAGCTGCCTGGACGCTGCAATCATGTTGCGCACTATCCGTGCTGAGTGTGCTGACTTTTCGTACAATGTCCCACTGTCTGGCTGCCTGCATAAAGTCAAGTGCTCGACGCAGTTGTGTGGATAGAGCGCTCCTCTGTTTTCATTTAAACAGCTCCTTATATCTGTTAGCACAGCTAGCTAGCACCAGATGCTAACAACAACAATGCACGTAAGGTCTCTCTCTCACTCGCTCGGGCCACACATACACACACCCTCCCGGTCCTCCCAATAACCAGTCGGTGCCTGCCGGTGAGCGTGGAAGTGTGGTCTGCCACAAGCGGGCGGCAGGAGCGGGGCTGTCAGCATCGATGCACTCTGAGACTACGGGGCGGCCGAGGAAAAAAAATACACATGCGTTAATCGCGTTAAAAGAATTAGTGGCGTTAATTTTTTTATTAACGCGTTAACTTGACAGCCCTAATATATATTAATTAATTTTATATAAAACAATATATTTGTTTTATACCTTTGCTCTCAGCCCTCCCTTCCTCTGACTCGTTCCAACTTCTACCTCCAAACACTGCTGCAGAAACTCTCCTCTCTACTCTTTCATCCTCTCTGGACTCTCTCTGTCCTCTCACATCTCGGAAGGCTCGTCAGTCCCCTCCTGCTCCCTGGCTAAATGACGCACTGCGTGCTAATAGAACCATCCTTCGGGCAGCAGAGCGGAAACGGTGGAAATCCAAACACCATGACGACCTCCTAACCTATCAGGCTCTCCTCTCCTCTTTCTCTGCTTCGATCTCTCAGGCAAAAAGTACTTTCTTTCAAGATAAGATCCAATCTTCCTATTCCAATCCCAAAAAACAATTTTCCATCTTTTCCACCCCCTTGGACCCCCCCAAAGCCCCTTCGCCCTCCTCCCTTCTGTCAAGCGACTTTGTTAACCACTTTGAAAAAAAGGTTGATGATATTCGCTCTTCTTTTTCTGACTCACCTTTACTCACCGCTGGGTCACCAGACCTTCACCCACACACTGACCTCCTTCTCCCCTCTCTCTCCAAGTGACGTTCTTACCCTCATTACTTCTGCCCGTCCTACCACCTGTCCTCTGGACCCTATCCCTTAAAACCTCCTTCAGAATATCGCTCCTGATATTCTACCGTTTCTCACCCATTTCATCAACACATTCAAAACTGCCCTCCTTGCTGTCACTGAGGAACTGCACAGTGCTAAAGCAGCATCCCTCTCCTCTGTCATCATCCTTTTGGACCTGTCTGCTGCATTCGACACGGTGAACCATCAGATCCTCCTTCGCACTCTCCAAGAACTTGGAGTTTCAGGCTCTGCACTTTCCCTCCTCACCTCATACCTCAAAGACGGTACCTACAGGGTAACTTGGAGAGGGTCCGAGTCTGACCCTTGTCAATTAACTACAGGGGTCCCTCAGGGCTCTGTTCTTGGTCCCCTCCTCTTCTCCTTGTACACAAACTCGCTCGGATCAGTCATTAGCCCGCATGGTTTTTCATACCACTGCTACGCTGATGACACCCAACTAATTCTGTCCTTTCCCCGCTCAGAGACCCAGGTCGTCGCACGCATCTCTGCTTGTCTAGCTGACATCTCTCATCACCTCATGTCTGCTCATCACCTCAAGCTCAACCTTGACAAGACTGAACTGCCTTTCAGGACATGGTTAAACTGTACACCCCAGCACGTGCACTCCGCTCTGCATCAGACAAACGGCTCGCTGCACCCTCGCTGCGAGGGGGACCCAAGTTCCCATCAGCAAAAACACGTGGGTTTGCTATCCTGGCTCCAAAATGGTGGAATGAGCTCCCCATTGAAATCAGGACAGCAGATAGCTTGCACATCTTCCGGCGCAGACTGAAAACTCATCTCTTTGACTCCACTTCGAGCGATAGAATTACTAACAAAGAACTGCTAACAGAGCACTTATGGCACGTTTCCAATGCAGCGGGTAGCTTGCTTTAAGCGTGCCGAGTCGTACGGGGCCCGTTTTTGGTTGCGTTTCCACTTGGCCTAGTACCGGCTAGCGGGTCCTAATTCACAGTTTTTCTGGCCCCATAAAATCGTGGTTCTAGGGCCAGGAACAACCAGGCTGAGTCGAGTTGAGTATGCTAAACTAGAGAGAGAATCGCTGACAAGGGGGCTACAACTACAACAAGATGAACATATTTGACCGTGATTTAATTGTAATACACGTTTCAAAATGATGCCGAAGTAACAACATACTGATACCTGTTCGTAAAAACCATCAATTAATGCTTTGACAAGTCTGCAGACAGACGGCAGGCGAAAAACCCTTTTAAAATGCGTGTTTTCTAAATGGAGCTTGGCTAAGCTAACGTTATATATGCTCCGACCGTCCACACTCAAAACAACGGCCTATACAGACATAAATAAACCAGCGACTGTATTCGCCATGACACAGGCAGTCTGTAGTTTGTACTTTTGTCTAGTTTCTGAACAGATATGAAGAGCTGTGAGCTCTGAGTGCTAAGAGCTGAAAGATAGCTGCTGGAGTTGGTGCTTCGATGTGATAGACTGGTAGCCGGGTCACAAATTCTTATCATTTTGCAGCTAAAAGGAACAGCTAAATGTCATTTGGGTTCGACGGTTTCAGCAAATATGAGAAAAAGGTATTTTTTATTAACATTACCAGCTACAGCTTCATCAATTTTTTTCACAGGAAATGTTAAACTTGTTTTCATAATATTATGGCAATAACTCGCTTTTAGATAATTTGAGTGTCAGACCTGAAGGTAATCAAACTATCCAACGTCATGTGGTATAGCTTTCAGCAACTGATCTTGATCTTTTAGGGGAAGACTTCATCATCTGCTGAGAAGTTCTGTCCCTTTTATAGATATCCTTTAAATATCTTGATCATGTCCAATACTTGAGGGATAACTATTCAACCAGAAAAAGTAAAAATAGTGTATAGGGTTACCTTGTCCGACACTGTTAGTAACTACAGGGCTATTGATTTCTTTACAAAACCAAACAGCTTGACTGATGCTTTAAGAAACCCATTTTCAATCTCCCTAGACTTTCTAAAAATGTGAAACATTAAAAATAATATGTTTTATGAATTGATTCTGCATATTATAAATGTGAGATATTTGGTTGTTTAAATTTGAAAACGTTTTATTTTTAAAAGATCCCAAAATTAATATAAAATCAAATTGAAGTACTGTCAATACCTGGTGATTTTCCTTTTTTTCATTGAGAAAATAGCTGTTTTAAGAGTATTTTAAGGTCATCATCAATAATAAAAATGTGTATTCATCATGGGTGTAGAAAGCATCCTGAATGTGGGGGGGATATTTTTAACGGGGGGTGTGGGGTCCTCCCTCAAAAAAAAAAAATTGATTTAACAGGTGGTTTGATACTTTTATGTGGCTATGATGATGGGTAAAATGATGGGTACATTTTGTAATTTCATCCAGTAGTAAAGAAAGGAAACATATTTGATTATTAATTCAGAGCTGTCTTTGAATGAATAAAAAGCAGTTTAAATGCCCATTTTTTGTACATTTATATACAACAATAAATATTTGTGAGTGCATTGAGAGATATTGTTGTGGAGAGTCATTTATATATAAAACTCAAAATACATTTGTGAATCCTTCTGTGAGCATTTATTAATATTGAGACTGATCTGACTCCATACAGATGTTAAGTTCACCTAGGAATGGTATTATTGACTTAAATGTTCAAATAAATGTTGCTCTTCTGTCTATATTGGTCATATGATGCTCCTTGACTGAAATGTTTCCTGTTCAATATCCCCACTGATTTACTTAAAATTCTGGGATGAGAGTCCACATCACAATTTACTCTAAACTGTAATTTCCCTTTCATCACTCACCTCAGCAATGGACCTCTCTCCACTGTCCCTGTGTTCTGCCTCTGACTCACTCTCAAGCGCCTATGTCAAGAGAGGTGGTGAAGTGATACATATTTATTGAGCAGTAGCCTACTCTTTCACATTGAATCATAACAAGTCATACTGAATGTAAATACAACTGACTGTAAAGCAAGTCCCAGTCTGTGACATTGGACATTTTGAAGACTCAAAGTAGCAGTAGGTAGAATATTAGCTAGTCTATGTAATGTGCACAGAAAATAAATAGTTAACTGAATACTGGGATGGACATTTCCTATAAGCACTCAGTAAAACATAAACACACACAAAAAGCTTCTGAATGATAAGAATTAAAACATAATGCACATTATCATTTTGAGAGAGAGTACCGAAGTTAAAGAACTCAGAAAATAATCTCTTATCGAACTAAGGCTCCAGTAAAACACACTGACTTGTGACTCTACATGGACATCAGTAAGCCGTTTATGAGTATTATCCTGGTATTATGATGTTTACATGAACACAGAGAGATCGGATTATTCATGTTCCCTGTTTACATGATAAATACTAGTAACCTGGCATTTCGATGCCTTTTCTCATCTAAACTATTCAGTATTTGTATCTCTCTATCATGACATAAAGACGAAACTCCTCTCCAGAAGTGAGACGCCGCCACCGCCATCACTGTTAACTGATTAACTGCTACCAGCTGATGACTTACTTTCCTCTTCTTTGAAAAAAATGTTCTTATGTCCATGTTGTCTGAGGGAGAAAACATATCAAACCAAGAGATCATCAGCTTTGATTTTCGCTGTATTAACCATTTCCTGAACATTTGGTGTGTGTGCCTTACCTCCGCTACCGGCATCGCTTCATACAACATGTTGGAGCTATATATATCTCTTTATATTATTTAATAGTTTAACATTTATTTTCTTGCTGTTTTATAGTGTTTATTGTAAATGTATTCTCAGTTAGTCTCATAAGTTAAAGTAGTTTCTATGCTTTTATTTTGAAGGCATGTTTTGGGCACTGGGTGATTAGAGCACCTGGTGTAATTGTATATATTGGAGACAGGTGGGTGGTGGGAGCCAGAGCACTAGTAGGCAAACGTTTTTTTTTACCAGGGTGTTTCAAGCTACACAAGGGAAAGAGATATAGGAAACATGTTCGTTGTATTTTGTTATAGGAATAAAATGCACAACGGAGAATCTTGTCTGGACCTGGATCATTGCCCTGCGTAAGATCCGCTAACTAGTGCCTCAGCGGCTGTTAAGTTAACTATCTGTTTTAGTTCTATATGATTTTGGCCGCTACACAACAGATCGAGCGGTCCAACTACGACAACACTCCTTGAACATGCATGCGCTATCTGAGAATCTGCCTTGGTTATGAGACTGTTCTGAGCCTGTTCATGGTACGGAGTTTCATTGATTTGGGCATTCTCTCAATAAGCAAGTGGAATGGATTTGATATTGAACCACTGACATAGCGCTCTACAAAGTGCGACGAGGGGATAGACCGATTCACGGACTTTCCGCATAGTAAAAGTGGGGGGATCTAAACTAATCATTTGAAAAAGTGGGGGGGACTTGTCCCACCCTCTTATAATGTCTGCGACGCCCATTCATAAATCAAGTCTTCACCAGTTCATTCAAAATATGTGTATTGTTTTGGTAAATACGGACCAAGTCCAACCCTGTTACCGGTATTGAATTCTACATAAAGAGGACAAGAGTTGTGGCCTCCTTGGCCACAAGAGTACCTTAAGTGAACGCTACTGTCGGAGTAAACAAATACTTTGTTCTGTAGTGGTCTTCTTACTACTCACTCGTAACCAACAACCTAAAAAAAGTATAGATTTCCGTTGAACAAAAGGGCAGTGGGAGTCAGGATTTTTACTGCATGTAGTATGAGATTAATTAAAACGTGCAGACTTGATTACATATTTGTGATGCTGCATTTCCTACAATGTGTTTATTTTAAATGCTGAACTACAATTTGTTTTAATGGAGTACAATTGCTAAATGCTATGTTAGAAATACTAACCCTTCAAATACTGTATCACAACTTGAACATAAAAATAAGGACATGAGAAAATTAATTATATTTGTAATAGTACCTGTTTGTTATAAAAGTTAGTACAAATGTTTACAGAAAGTATATTATGCATTAAAAATAAACAGAACATTAAATCCAGTGTAGGTACCATATGTGCACGGCCTACCCGGCTTGTACCATCCATTATTGTATGGCTTGCACCCACTTGTTCTTATTATACATCCATGGTGTCACTCCACGGAGTTCATCCGTCACAGAGGGGTACGGTGTAGGGCGTGGTTTGGGATTGGGCCTTAATGTACCTGCCCGTGAGATATTGGACAAAAGAAACTTGGCTAGTAGTGTCAACTAAATCCATAGTATTACAACAAAAGTGCTTTAAACGAGGTAAATTACGAATTTATGTTCTCAATCACCAAGTACGGGATTGAATATTAATTTAGTTTAGATTAGATTTATTGTCCCCAGGGGGAAATTCATTTGCACAGCTCTGTGAAAACAATATGAAATCAACTAAAATTAAGACAGACATGATGGTTAATTGTTGTTATTTAGGGCTGCAATGCCTGTATGGATCAGGTGTTTTCCAAAGCGAGCCCTTTTACTATAATAATAATAATAATAATAATATGTTATTAGGCCTATGTATTATATTACATTACATTACATTGCATTTAGCTGACGCTTTTATCCAAAGCGACTTACAATAAGTACATTCGACCAGGAAGACACAACCTTGAGGAAAACAGAATCATATAAGAACATCAGGATTCAAAGAGCCAATCGTTTCAAGTGCTGCTCAACTGGCTAAGCCAGTCCTTTATTAGTATATAAGTGCTCTGTTAGCAGTTCTTTGTTAGTCATTCCATCGCTCGAAGTGGAGTCGAAAGAGATGAGTTTTCAGTCTGCGCCGGAAGGTGTGTAAGCTTTCTGCGGTCCTGATTTCAATGGGGAGCTCATTCCACCATTTTGGAGCCAGGATAGCAAACCCACGTGTTTTTGCTGATGGGAACTTGGGTCCCCCTCGCAGCGAGGGTGCAGCGAGTCGTTTGGTTGATGCAGAGCGTAGTGCACGTGCTGGGGTGTACAGTTTAACCATGTCCTGGATGTAGGAAGGGCCAGATCCATTCGCAGCATGGTACGCAAGTACCAGTGTCTTGAAGTGGATTCTAGCAGTTACCGGAAGCCAGTGGAGGGAGCGGAGGAGCGGCGTGGTGTGGGAACATTTTGGAAGGTTGAAGACCAGACGAGCCGCTGCATTCTGGATGAGCTGCAGAGGTCGGATGGCACATGCAGGTAGACCAGCCAGGAGGGAGTTGCAGTAGTCTAGGCGTGAGGTGACGAGAGCCTGGACCAGAACCTGCGTCGATTTCTGGGTCAGCTGTGGGCGTATCTTCCTGATGTTGAAAAGCGTGTATCTGCAGCAACGGGTTGTAGCAGCGATGTTTGCAGTAAACGACAGGTTGTTATCTAGGATAACACCCAGATTCCTTGCAGTCTGAGTCGGGGAAACAACAGAGGGGCCGATGTTGATAGTTAGGTCAAGAGTGGGACAACCTTTTCCCGGAAGGAAAAGCACTTCAGTTTTGTCAAGGTTGAGCTTGAGATGATGAGCGGACATCCACTGAGAGATGTCAGCTAAACAAGCAGAGATGCGTGCGACGACCTGGGTCTCTGAGCGGGGAAAGGACAGAATTAATTGGGTGTCGTCAGCGTAGCAGTGGTATGAAAAACCATGCGGGCTAATGACAGATCCGAGCGAGTTTGTGTACAGGGAGAAGAGGAGAGGACCAAGAACAGAGCCCTGAGGGACCCCTGTAGTTAATTGACAATTAAAGTCTAATTAAACAAGATTATTACTTACAGCGGTTTCTGCGTCCGAGGAGGTGTAGCAGCCAGGTCAAAGGAGTACACTGGCTGCTACACGGTTATATACGGTTATATAAACCGTATTGGTACAATGAGCGACATCTAGTGACTGATTTTGCAACATTGATTTGATTTTGCTCATGGCAGTTAGACTAGAGACAAACCAAGGGACTTTATTTTAATTTTTAATCTGTGTCTGCCCATTTTATCCAATATTTCATTTGGTTTATATATTAGTCACTTTCTTATGAAATGCCAGGTTTTAGGCCTTGGTTTGAACATTCAATCCTGAAAATGTTTTTTCTTTAATCCTGACATGACTAGAGTAGATAGTAAGTAAGCAAGTAAATCTGTATAGGAAAATTAGTTAAGGGATAGGAGAAAAGGTTATGGTATAATTACAGAGCCTGTCAATTTCTAAATTGAGGAAATCAATGTTAGTCTGTTAACCAAAGTGCAGCCATCTAATAATATGTACTATCTATTGTTAAATATCAGAGGAAAATAACAGAATGAGAGGGGTAAATCCGGAATAAAAATAAAGAAGCAAAGAGATTGTAGAGCAGTGAGAAGGAAAAAAGCTTGATGTGTCAAATAATTATCCATCCATCCATCCATCCATCTTCTCCCGCTTATCCGTGGTCGGGTCGCGGGGGTAGCAGTTCCAGCAGAGAGCCCCAAACTTTCTTTTCCCTGGCGACATCAACCAGCTCTGACTGGGGGATCCCAAGGCGCTCCCAGGCCAGCGAAGAGATATAATCCCTCCACCTGGTCCTAGGTCTACCCCTTGGTCTCTTCCCAGCTGGACGTGCCTGGAACACCTCCCTAGGGAGGCGCCCAGGTGGCATCCTAACTAGGTGCCCGAACCACCTCAACTGGCTTCTTTCGACGCGAAGGAGGAGCGGCTCAACTCCGAGTCCCTCCCTGATGACCGAACTTCTCACCTTATCTCTAAGGGAGACACCAGCCACCCGGCGGAGGAAACCCATCTCGGCCGCTTGTATCCGCGATCTCGTTCTTTCGGTCATGACCCATCCTTCATGACCATAGGTGAGGGTAGGAACGAAAATGGCCCGGTAGACAGAGAGCTTTGCCTTCCGGCTCAGCTCCCTTTTCGTCACAACGGTGCGGTAAAGCGACTGCAATACCGCTCCCGCTGCTCCGATTCTCCGGCCCATCTCACGCTCCATTGATCCCTCACTCGAGAACAAGACCCCGAGATACTTGAACTCCTTCACTTGGGGTAAGGACTCATTCCCTACTTGGAGTGGACAGTCCATCGGTTTCCTGCTGAGAACCATGGCCTCAGATTTGGAGGTGCTGATCCTCATCCCAGCCGCTTCACACTCGGTTGCGAACCGATCCAGTGAGTGCTGAAGGTCGCAGACCGATGAAGCCATCAGAACCACATCATCTGCAAAAAGCAGTGGTGCAATCCTTAGTCCACCAATCCTTAAGGCTCCAGTAAAACACACTGACTTGTGACTCTACATGGACATCAGTAAGCCGTTTATGAGTATTATCCTGGTATTATGATGTTTACATGAACACAGAGAGATCGGATTATTCATGTTCCCTGTTTACATGATAAATACTAGTAACCTGGCATTTCGATGCCTTTTCTCATCTAAACTATTCAGTATTTGTATCTCTCTATCATGACATAAAGACGAAACTCCTCTCCAGAAGTGAGACGCCGCCACCGCCATCACTGTTAACTGATTAACTGCTACCAGCTGATGACTTACTTTCCTCTTCTTTGAAAAAAATGTTCTTATGTCCATGTTGTCTGAGGGAGAAAACATATCAAACCAAGAGATCATCAGCTTTGATTTTCGCTGTATTAACCATTTCCTGAACATTTGGTGTGTGTGCCTTACCTCCGCTACCGGCATCGCTTCATACAACATGTTGGAGCTATATATATCTCTTTATATTATTTAATAGTTTAACATTTATTTTCTTGCTGTTTTATAGTGTTTATTGTAAATGTATTCTCAGTTAGTCTCATAAGTTAAAGTAGTTTCTATGCTTTTATTTTGAAGGCATGTTTTGGGCACTGGGTGATTAGAGCACCTGGTGTAATTGTATATATTGGAGACAGGTGGGTGGTGGGAGCCAGAGCACTAGTAGGCAAACGTTTTTTTTTTACCAGGGTGTTTCAAGCTACACAAGGGAAAGAGATATAGGAAACATGTTCGTTGTATTTTGTTATAGGAATAAAATGCACAACGGAGAATCTTGTCTGGACCTGGATCATTGCCCTGCGTAAGATCCGCTAACTAGTGCCTCAGCGGCTGTTAAGTTAACTATCTGTTTTAGTTCTATATGATTTTGGCCGCTACACAACAGATCGAGCGGTCCAACTACGACAACACTCCTTGAACATGCATGCGCTATCTGAGAATCTGCCTTGGTTATGAGACTGTTCTGAGCCTGTTCATGGTACGGAGTTTCATTGATTTGGGCATTCTCTCAATAAGCAAGTGGAATGGATTTGATATTGAACCACTGACATAGCGCTCTACAAAGTGCGGCGAGGGGATAGACCGATTCACGGACTTTCCGCATAGTAAAAGTGGGGGGATCTAAACTAATCATTTGAAAAAGTGGGGGGGACTTGTCCCACCCTCTTATAATGTCTGCGACGCCCATTCATAAATCAAGTCTTCACCAGTTCATTCAAAATATGTGTATTGTTTTGGTAAATACGGACCAAGTCCAACCCTGTTACCGGTATTGAATTCTACATAAAGAGGACAAGAGTTGTGGCCTCCTTGGCCACAAGAGTACCTTAAGTGAACGCTACTGTCGGAGTAAACAAATACTTTGTTCTGTAGTGGTCTTCTTACTACTCACTCGTAACCAACAACCTAAAAAAAGTATAGATTTCCGTTGAACAAAAGGGCAGTGGGAGTCAGGATTTTTACTGCATGTAGTATGAGATTAATTAAAACGTGCAGACTTGATTACATATTTGTGATGCTGCATTTCCTACAATGTGTTTATTTTAAATGCTGAACTACAATTTGTTTTAATGGAGTACAATTGCTAAATGCTATGTTAGAAATACTAACCCTTCAAATACTGTATCACAACTTGAACATAAAAATAAGGACATGAGAAAATTAATTATATTTGTAATAGTACCTGTTTGTTATAAAAGTTAGTACAAATGTTTACAGAAAGTATATTATGCATTAAAAATAAACAGAACATTAAATCCAGTGTAGGTACCATATGTGCACGGCCTACCCGGCTTGTACCATCCATTATTGTATGGCTTGCACCCACTTGTTCTTATTATACATCCATGGTGTCACTCCACGGAGTTCATCCGTCACAGAGGGGTACGGTGTAGGGCGTGGTTTGGGATTGGGCCTTAATGTACCTGCCCGTGAGATATTGGACAAAAGAAACTCGGCTAGTAGTGTCAACTAAATCCATAGTATTACAACAAAAGTGCTTTAAACGAGGTAAATTACGAATTTATGTTCTCAATCACCAAGTACGGGATTGAATATTAATTTAGTTTAGATTAGATTTATTGTCCCCAGGGGGAAATTCATTTGCACAGCTCTGTGAAAACAATATGAAATCAACTAAAATTAAGACAGACATGATGGTTAATTGTTGTTATTTAGGGCTGCAATGCCTGTATGGATCAGGTGTTTTCCAAAGCGAGCCCTTTTACTATAATAATAATAATAATAATAATATGTTATTAGGCCTATGTATTATATTACATTACATTACATTGCATTTAGCTGACGCTTTTATCCAAAGCGACTTACAATAAGTACATTCGACCAGGAAGACACAACCTTGAGGAAAACAGAATCATATAAGAACATCAGGATTCAAAGAGCCAATCGTTTCAAGTGCTGCTCAACTGGCTAAGCCAGTCCTTTATTAGTATATAAGTGCTCTGTTAGCAGTTCTTTGTTAGTCATTCCATCGCTCGAAGTGGAGTCGAAAGAGATGAGTTTTCAGTCTACGCCGGAAGGTGTGTAAGCTTTCTGCGGTCCTGATTTCAATGGGGAGCTCATTCCACCATTTTGGAGCCAGGATAGCAAACCCACGTGTTTTTGCTGATGGGAACTTGGGTCCCCCTCGCAGCGAGGGTGCAGCGAGTCGTTTGGTTGATGCAGAGCGTAGTGCACGTGCTGGGGTGTACAGTTTAACCATGTCCTGGATGTAGGAAGGGCCAGATCCATTCGCAGCATGGTACGCAAGTACCAGTGTCTTGAAGTGGATTCTAGCAGTTACCGGAAGCCAGTGGAGGGAGCGGAGGAGCGGCGTGGTGTGGGAACATTTTGGAAGGTTGAAGACCAGACGAGCCGCTGCATTCTGGATGAGCTGCAGAGGTCGGATGGCACATGCAGGTAGACCAGCCAGGAGGGAGTTGCAGTAGTCTAGGCGTGAGGTGACGAGAGCCTGGACCAGAACCTGCGTCGATTTCTGGGTCAGCTGTGGGCGTATCTTCCTGATGTTGAAAAGCGTGTATCTGCAGCAACGGGTTGTAGCAGCGATGTTTGCAGTAAACGACAGGTTGTTATCTAGGATAACACCCAGATTCCTTGCAGTCTGAGTCGGGGAAACAACAGAGGGGCCGATGTTGATAGTTAGGTCAAGAGTGGGACAACCTTTTCCCGGAAGGAAAAGCACTTCAGTTTTGTCAAGGTTGAGCTTGAGATGATGAGCGGACATCCACTGAGAGATGTCAGCTAAACAAGCAGAGATGCGTGCGACGACCTGGGTCTCTGAGCGGGGAAAGGACAGAATTAATTGGGTGTCGTCAGCGTAGCAGTGGTATGAAAAACCATGCGGGCTAATGACAGATCCGAGCGAGTTTGTGTACAGGGAGAAGAGGAGAGGACCAAGAACAGAGCCCTGAGGGACCCCTGTAGTTAATTGACAATTAAAGTCTAATTAAACAAGATTATTACTTACAGCGGTTTCTGCGTCCGAGGAGGTGTAGCAGCCAGGTCAAAGGAGTACACTGGCTGCTACACGGTTATATACGGTTATATAAACCGTATTGGTACAATGAGCGACATCTAGTGACTGATTTTGCAACATTGATTTGATTTTGCTCATGGCAGTTAGACTAGAGACAAACCAAGGGACTTTATTTTAATTTTTAATCTGTGTCTGCCCATTTTATCCAATATTTCATTTGGTTTATATATTAGTCACTTTCTTATGAAATGCCAGGTTTTAGGCCTTGGTTTGAACATTCAATCCTGAAAATGTTTTTTCTTTAATCCTGACATGACTAGAGTAGATAGTAAGTAAGCAAGTAAATCTGTATAGGAAAATTAGTTAAGGGATAGGAGAAAAGGTTATGGTATAATTACAGAGCCTGTCAATTTCTAAATTGAGGAAATCAATGTTAGTCTGTTAACCAAAGTGCAGCCATCTAATAATATGTACTATCTATTGTTAAATATCAGAGGAAAATAACAGAATGAGAGGGGTAAATCCGGAATAAAAATAAAGAAGCAAAGAGATTGTAGAGCAGTGAGAAGGAAAAAAGCTTGATGTGTCAAATAATTATCCATCCATCCATCCATCCATCTTCTCCCGCTTATCCGTGGTCGGGTCGCGGGGGTAGCAGTTCCAGCAGAGAGCCCCAAACTTTCTTTTCCCTGGCGACATCAACCAGCTCTGACTGGGGGATCCCAAGGCGCTCCCAGGCCAGCGAAGAGATATAATCCCTCCACCTGGTCCTAGGTCTACCCCTTGGTCTCTTCCCAGCTGGACGTGCCTGGAACACCTCCCTAGGGAGGCGCCCAGGTGGCATCCTAACTAGGTGCCCGAACCACCTCAACTGGCTTCTTTCGACGCGAAGGAGGAGCGGCTCAACTCCGAGTCCCTCCCTGATGACCGAACTTCTCACCTTATCTCTAAGGGAGACACCAGCCACCCGGCGGAGGAAACCCATCTCGGCCGCTTGTATCCGCGATCTCGTTCTTTCGGTCATGACCCATCCTTCATGACCATAGGTGAGGGTAGGAACGAAAATGGCCCGGTAGACAGAGAGCTTTGCCTTCCGGCTCAGCTCCCTTTTCGTCACAACGGTGCGGTAAAGCGACTGCAATACCGCTCCCGCTGCTCCGATTCTCCGGCCCATCTCACGCTCCATTGATCCCTCACTCGAGAACAAGACCCCGAGATACTTGAACTCCTTCACTTGGGGTAAGGACTCATTCCCTACTTGGAGTGGACAGTCCATCGGTTTCCTGCTGAGAACCATGGCCTCAGATTTGGAGGTGCTGATCCTCATCCCAGCCGCTTCACACTCGGTTGCGAACCGATCCAGTGAGTGCTGAAGGTCGCAGACCGATGAAGCCATCAGAACCACATCATCTGCAAAAAGCAGTGGTGCAATCCTTAGTCCACCGAACTGCAGACCCCCCCCCCCACGACTACGCCTCGAAATCCGATCCATGTATATTACAAACAGGATTGGTGACAAAGAGCAGCCCTGGCGGAGGCCAACCCTCACCGGAAATGGGTCCGACTTACTGCCGAGGACCCGGACACAGCTCTCGCTTTGGGAGTACAGAGATTGGATGGCCCTGAGTAGAGACCCCCTCACCCCATACTCCCGCAGCACCTCCCACAGTAACTCCCTGGGAACCCGGTCATACGCCTTCTCCAAGTCTACAAAACACATGTAGACCGGATAAGCGTACTCCCAGGCCCCCTCCAGGATCCTTGCGAGAGTAAAAAGCTGATCCGTCGTTCCACGACCAGGACGGAATCCGCATTGTTCCTCCTCAATCTGAGGTTCGACAATCGGCCTGACCCTCCTTTCGAGTACCTTGGAGTAAACTTTCCCGGGGAGGCTGAGTAGTGTGATGCCTCTGTAATTGGCACACACCCTCTGATCCCCCTTTTTGAAAAGGGGGACCACCACCCCGGTCTGCCACTCCTTCGGTACCGTTTCCGACTTCCACGCAACGTTGATGAGACGTGTCAACCATGACAGTCCCTCAACACCCAGAGCCTTCAGCATTTCCGGGCGGATCTCATCCACCCCCGGGGCTTTGCCACTGTGGAGTTGTTTGACGACCTCAGTGACCTCCCCCCGGGAGATTGGCGTTGATCCCCCGTCATACTCCAGCTCTGCCTCTAACATAGAGGGCGGAGTTGTCGGGTTCAGGAGTTCCTCAAAGTGTTCCTTCCAACGTCCCAACACTCCATCAGTTGAGGTCAACAACGTCCCATCCTTACTGTACACAGCTTGGATGGTTCCCTGCTTCCCCCTCCTGAGGTGTCGGACAGTTTTCCAGAACAACTTTGGTGCCGCCCGAAAGTCCTTCTCCATGTCTTCTCCGAACTTCTCCCACACCCGCTGCTTTGCCTCGGCCACGGGTGAGGCTGCTGCCCTTCGGGCCTGTCGGTACCTTGCAACTGCTTCGGGAGTCCCCCGGGATAACAAATCCCTGAAGGCCTCCTTCTTCAGTCGGACGGCTTCCCTGACCACCGGTGTCCACCAGGAGGTTCGAGGGTTACCGCCCCTTGAGGCACCTAAGACCTTGAGACCACAGCTCCCCACCGCGGCTTCGGCAATAGAGGCTTTGAACACCGACCACTCTGGTTCAATGTCCCCAACCTCCACAGGAATGCCCGAAAAGCTCCGCCGGAGGTGTGAGTTGAAGGCCTCCTGAACTTGGGCCTCCTCCAGACGTTCCCAGTTCACCCGAACTACACGTTTGGGCTTACCAGGTCTATCCAGAGGCTTCCCCCGCCACTCGACCCAACTCACCACCAGATGGTGATCAGTTGACAACTCCGCCCCTCTCTTTACCCGAGTGTCCAAAACATACGGCCTCAGGTCCGATGATACGATAACGAAATCGATCATGGACCTTCTGCCTAGGGTGCTCTGGTACCACGTACACTTATGAGCATCCTTATGTTCGAACATGGTGTTTGTTATGGCCAATCCATGACTAGCACAGAAGTCCAGTAACAAACCACCACTCCGGTTCAGATCAGGGGGGCCGTTCCTCCCAATCACGCCCCTCCAAGTGTCTCCATCATTGCCCACATGTGCGTTGAAGTCTCCCAGCAAGACTAAAGAGTCCCCTTCAGGAGCCCCATACAGGACTCTTTCCAGGGTCTCCAAGAAGGCCGAATACTCTGAACTGCTGTTGGGTGCATAAGCACACACAACAGTCAGAGTTTTCCCCCCCATAACCCGCAGGCGTAGGGAGGCGACCCTCTCGTCCACTGGGGTAAACTCCAACAACGAAGCACCTAACCGGGGACTTGTGAGTATCCCCACACCCGCCCGGCGCCTCACACCTTGAGCAACTCCGGAGAAGAATAGAGTCCAACCCCTATCCAGAAGTAAGGTTCCAGAGCCGACGCTGTGCGTAGAGGTGAGCCCAACCAGATCCAACTGGTACCGCTCCACCTCCCGCACAAGCTCCGGCTCCTTCCCCCCCAGAGAGGTGACGTTCCACGTCCCCAAAGCCAGCTTCTGCCGCCCGGGTCTGGTCCGTCGAGACCCTCCGCTTTCACTGCCACCCGTCTGGCAGCGCACCCGACCCCATCGATGTTTCCCGTAGGTGGTGGGCCCGCGGGACAGAGAAGCGGAGGTGTTGCCCACGTTGCCTTTTCGGGCTGGGCCCGGCCGGGCTCCGTGGCAAGCCCGGCCACCAGACGCTCGCCGACGAGTCCTCCTTCTGGGTCTGGCTCCAGAAGGGGACCCCGGGCTTCCTCCGGGCCGGGTATCCTCACTTCTTGTTTTTCCTTTCATGAGGTCTTTTGAACCAATCTTAGTCTGGCCCCTTGCCTGAGACCAATTTGCCATGGGAGACCCTACCAGGAACACAAGGTTCCAGACAACACAGCCCCCAGGTTCATCAGGGCACACAAACCTCTCTACCACGGTAAGGTGCTGGTTCTTCAGAGAGGTCAAATAATTATATTGCCAGTATTTGTCGTTGTTGTGAAAAAGAAATCGCCCCTTGGATTTTTTAACAGCCCCCTCAGTCATTTCATCCTGGAGAAGGGCCTGATTAAAGCTAATATTTATTTATACAACTGTGACTACAATCTTTAGAAATCCAATTAATTAACACTCTATACTCTTGATTTATCAGTCATCACACCACTAAAAACTAAACAGTGTTTTTGTTTCAAATCTTTTAATACATGTTTTCAGGCTGATTCTCGAGCTTGAAACTGTGTTGTTTACTGCTGAGGGGCGCCCATGATCACTGGTCCAACAGAAACCACGACCTTTGACTGAGCCTTGTTCTTGTCCGCAGCCGGAACGTCTCTCCCTACACACAGACATAAAAACAATGTCAGAATACAATACACATTTCACATGAGTTCTGCAGGTTATACATTCATCTCTTACTTTTTCTGAAGCATGATGGTTCACAGGAGCGACCCGCTCCACTAGTGCACACGGCTGTGCTGCAGTGAATGAACACCTGAACAAGAAAAATAGTGTTGGCAGAGCAATACAAAAATAAATAGTTGCAGCAGTAAACACTAGATTTAACAATTACCTGTTCACTCAGGGGTTCCTTTGAATTAGGGTTGACAAAGGTAAACATTTTGAGAATGAAACGCCTGAAGTGACTTGGACACTCTAGACCAGATGAGGGCCCGACCGGAACCAGTTCGGACAGGTAGCGATCATCTCTGTATGGACACCTGGAGGAAAGAAAAATGATATCAAGAAGCAACAGTGAAATTAAATACAATAAAGACACCAGTCATTTGAGCCTGGTGATATAAGCTATCAACATTTTGTTGACCAAAAAGTAATTGCAGGATGGAAAATCCAAATATATTTTTGAAGTTGTTGAGAAACATATAGTGTGTTGTTGACCAGAGAGCACTGACACATTTATTTTTCAACTCTAAAATGTCCAATATTAAGAAATGTCTTTCAATGTTGCCTTCAAAATTCTATTAGTATTGATTCGGACTATGGTATTCATAAGATTATATTCAGTTTTCTCAATGAGTAAACAGACGAACAGCATGGTAAACAAGGTGTAAATTGGTGTTTTAGTTACCCGTCTATCAGAATGTCCCACTGAGGCAGACTGTGAGGGTTAGGGCTTGTAGTTGTCCAACAGCGACTAAGAGTCAGGACGAGCTTGGGATCCGTTTTTTCCAGGAGTTGAACCTCCACATACACAGGGTCCCTCAGTACTTTGGTCACAGGATAGTCTGTGTTCGTGTAAAATGATGTATAGGCCACATCCACTGTGAGAGCAGAGACAGGTTAGTACGACAGCCAGTAACATAAAATGATCTACAAACAGGCTGCACACACTTACCTTCATTACAACCCTTTGTATTGCATTCGCCATTAGCCAACCTCAGGTGTACACTGATGGGTCCCTGGGCAGCGACTGGTAGGGGAAGGTTTACAATATCTAATACTTCTATAACCAAAGCCTCAACAGAAGTACCGATGTACCTGCACTGGAAAAGCAATCTAAAAGAGAAAACTGGCATTACTTTGCTTGGTCAGATCTTTTATTTTGACACTAAAAACGTATTGAAATAAGTACCACCTACTCATAGTGGCTGTCCCTGGTAATGGCTCCACGATCCCCAACTCCCACTTCAAATGAGGAAGACATCCTGTTCTCATAGATTATAACACCGGGCTCTTCCTATTCAAAGTAAAAAAAAATAGGATAACAGTGTTTGAAAACTATCTGTATTAGCTGAAAAGTAGAGAAAATCAGGCTTACCATAACAACAGAGCCACAGGTATAAACAGGAAAGTTGTAGATGGCAAAGTCTGAATTAGAATCAACATGTGTACAGCCTAGCCCTTGTCCCAACAGTGAGATTGACTCGAGGTCAATGTTGGGCAGAGTGGAATCTTTGGCCACAACCACGATGAACTGGGCATCCTTGGTGCACTGGACAGTCACTGGTGGCACAAAAACAGGTATGGATCAAAGTTGTTTATAAAAACAAAAAACAGAAAGATTAAACACTTTTTTTTTTGATCAACCATTTATGTCCAAGCATGACAGCCATTTAGAATGCTCACCTGTCTTTCCATAGTAACACTGTCGTCCATCAAAGCAGCAGTTTATATCTTCACATCCAGCGGCAGAGATATCAGAACTTCCACATGGGATTCTCACGTTTTCTGCAACGACACAACTCTGTGCTGCAGGCTGCTTTGCCACACTTGGTTTGTAAACTGAAGGTGTCTGTGGCACCTGCGTTTTCTGATCATTTTCTAAAGCTGGTTGAACCTGCGGTGTTTGATCATACTGAAGGATCAATGGTGCTGGTGGATCTTTAGGGGTCCATGGTGGATGTGGATGTGGACGGATCCATGGTGGATGTGGATCTTTAGGGATCAATGGTGGATGTGGATCTGTAGGGATCCATGGTGGATGTGGATGTGGATCTGTAGGGATCCATTTTGGATGTGGATGTGGATCTTTAGGGATCCATGGTGGATGTGGATGTGGATGTGGACGGATCCATGGTGGATGTGGATCTTTAGAGATCCATGGTGGATGTGGATCTTTAGGGATCAATGGTGGATGTGGATGTGGATCTTTAGGGATCCATGGTGGATGTGGATGTGGATCTGTAGGGATCCATGGTGGATGTGGATGTGGATCTTTAGGGATCCATGGTGGATGTGGATGTGGATCTGTAGGGATCCATGGTGGATGTGGATCTTTAGGGATCCATGGTGGATGTGGACGGATCCATGATGGATGTGGATCTTTAGGGATCAATGGTGGATGTGGATGTGGATCTTTAGAGATCCATGGTGGATGTGGATGTGGATCTTTAGAGATCCATGGTGGATGTGGATGTGGATCTGTAGGGATCCATGGTGGATGTGGATCTTTAGGGATCAATGGTGGATGTGGATGTGGATCTTTAGAGATCCATGGTGGATGTGGATGTGGATCTGTAGGGATCCATGGTGGATGTGGATCTTTAGGGATCCATGGTGGATGTGGATGTGGATCTGTAGGGATCCATGGTGGATGTGGATGTGGATCTTTAGGGATCCATGGTGGATGTGGATGTGGATCTGTAGGGATCCATGGTGGATGTGGATGTGGATCTTTGGGGATCCTTGGTGGATGTGGATGTGGAGGGATCCATGGTGGATGTGGATCTTTAGGGATCCATGGTGGATGTGGATGTGGATCTGTAGGGATCCATGGTGGATGTGGATGTGGATCTTTGGGGATCCTTGGTGGATGTGGATGTGGAGGGATCCATGGTGGATCTTTATGGCCCTTTATATGTTGATGATGTTGAGGATGTTGAGGGGGTGAGACGCCTTTTACCGTCCGTGGTGAAGGGTCTTGCCAGCGTGAGTTCTGAGCTTTTTCTTGAGCTTGGGTTCTAACTGAGCATCCTAGCAAGGCTAGTGCCACTAAACAGGTGAAACTCCAGTGCTTCGCCATGATTTCACAGCAATTTGACCTGGATAGTCCCCAAGAGTACTAAGCCTTGCTGCCACATTTATATGTGACTAGGTCTGATGTTTGAAAACCACTCCTCTGAGGCAAAATAACCTCCAATCATAGCTTCCTTTCTTTTCAAAAGCAAATCAAAAGCTTTAGGGGTGTATCATTTAATGTTTATTTTTTATTATTCGGATGGATGATTTGATAATGCTCTTGGAAACGTAACAAGATCAGTTATGTGGGTGTTTTAAGGGGATAAAACACGTGTCAAGTCAGGCCAGTTGACAGTTTGCCATTTAAGTATTTATTGACAAGTCCAACATTTGGGTCACAAAAGCCTTTTTAAAGGTCGTTGTGGCCTCAAGCTTTATTTGTCATTAAATGTTTATTTTGCATTGGCACAATGGAGAACATATTGATTTTCTTTGGATCTGTAGCAAAGTTTGCCATAATATATAGGGCGGTGGTGGCGAAGTCCACTGCTCCTAACACTAGGATGGGTCAAATGCAGAGAAATCGTTTCGTTATATAGTACCTGTACTACGTAATGACAATAAGTTGAATAAGTCTATCTATCTATCTAATATGCACTTCAACCTAATCTAGGTATGTGGTTATGAGCATATCCTGATGTATGATATCTGAACGCCTCCCTGTTTGAGACTGATTTATCGAATGATAATTGTGTCAGTGTAAAATATGAAAAATAGGTTTTAGGCATACTGTACATTGAAATGTGTAACCAAATGATTATGCTAGCCTAGCTTCAATTTACATTTTCTCTGCTGACCTCTCACACAGTAGCTTATAAAACAAATCATTGGAAAAGCATTTAGTGAATGAAATGATAGAATTATGGAAAGCTATTGACCTTTTTTTTTCTGGGAATATGTTTTAATAGAGTTTATAAGGAAAATTAAACCCTTTAGCATTACATCTTATCAGATCCATGTCATAAAAGAGAAAATCCATTTAAAAACAATATTCACATTATTTCTACACAGGTTTGAACTTGTAATTTAATCAACTATGTTCCTACCTGTCACAACATGAACAGATTATACTTTCTTGATTGTGCAACTACAGTTTACACAACAACAACAACAACAACAACCTTTATTTAATTAAAATGTATTTCATACACATACAGTATGTCTATATCATGGACATTGAACTGTTTATTGCATTATATGTAGCTGAGCACATTTATTTTACAGCTTAATATTTTATATATAACACGATAATAACTATTGCATTTAAAAAAAAAAAAATTAACCACCATCTTTCACATTTATTGATAATTGAACACACAAAGGAGTCCTTCATAATGAGTACAATTAACAATGAAGCTGCACTTTGCTAATAATGCTCTATTGTTCAACTAATACATCTGATTATTGTGAAGGAAATCCTATTCTAGTACTGAAAACCAGAGAAGCTGCAGAAAAACCACTCAAGAGCAAGCAATAAAAGTGTTTAAAATTAATTCCAGTGGCTTCTCAAATCACAATTAACACACTCAAGGCGCAAGAGAGCTGTATATCAATATAAAATAAGGAACATTAATAGTGTGATATAGGCACAGATATAAGATCAATAATACACTTTTAGGGGACCTTTCAAAACATTCAATGTCACCTTACAATAAAATAAAAAATAAAATATGAGTGGCATTACAATACAAAAATGTGTTGAGTAGGAAACCACAGAGGAAAATTACATTCAAAGGAGCAATTAAAGCGAGTGAAGCCAGTTTGAACAAATGATCTTTTAGGCTTGATTGAAAATAACACATTGTCTGACCTCTCTGAAGAACCAGCACCTTACCGTGGTAGAGAGGTTTGTGTGCCCTGATGAACCTGGGGGCTGTGTTGTCTGGAACCTTGTGTTCCTGGTAGGGTCTCCCATGGCAAATTGGTCTCAGGCAAGGGGCCAGACTAAGATTGGTTCAAAAGACCTCATGAAAGACGACACAGGAAGTGAGGATACCCGGCCCGGAGGAAGCCCGGGGTCCCCTTCTGGAGCCAGGCCCAGAAGGAGGACTCGTCGGCGAGCGTCTGGTGGCCGGGCTTGCCACGGAGCCCGGCCGGGCCCAGCCCGAAAAGGCAACGTGGGCAACACCTCCGCTTCTCCGTCCCGCGGGCCCACCACCTACGGGAAACATCGATGGGGTCGGGTGCGCTGCCAGAAGGGTGGCAGTGAAAGCGGAGGGTCTCGACGGACCAGACCCGGGCGGCAGAAGCTGGCTTTGGGGACGTGGAACGTCACCTCTCTGGGGGGGAAGGAGCCGGAGCTTGTGCGGGAGGTGGAGCGGTACCAGTTGGATCTGGTTGGGCTCACCTCTACGCACAGCGTCGGCTCTGGAACCTTACTTCTGGATAGGGGTTGGACTCTATTCTTCTCCGGGGTTGCTCAAGGTGTGAGGCGCCGGGCGGGTGTGGGGATACTCACAAGTCCCCGGTTAGGTGCTTCGTTGTTGGAGTTTACCCCAGTGGACGAGAGGGTCGCCTCCCTACGCCTGCGGGTTATGGGGGGGGAAAACTCTGACTGTTGTGTGTGCTTATGCACCCAACAGCAGTTCAGAGTATTCGGCCTTCTTGGAGACCCTGGAAAGAGTCCTGTATGGGGCTCCTGAAGGGGACTCCTTAGTCTTGCTGGGAGACTTCAACGCACATGTGGGCAATGATGGAGACACTTGGAGGGGCGTGATTGGGAGGAACGGCCCCCCTGATCTGAACCGGAGTGGTGGTTTGTTACTGGACTTCTGTGCTAGTCATGGATTGGCCATAACAAACACCATGTTCGAACATAAGGATGCTCATAAGTGTACGTGGTACCAGAGCACCCTAGGCAGAAGGTCCATGATCGATTTCGTTATCGTATCATCGGACCTGAGGCCGTATGTTTTGGACACTCGGGTAAAGAGAGGGGCGGAGTTGTCAACTGATCACCATCTGGTGGTGAGTTGGGTCGAGTGGCGGGGGAAGCCTCTGGATAGACCTGGTAAGCCCAAACGTGTAGTTCGGGTGAACTGGGAACGTCTGGAGGAGGCCCAAGTTCAGGAGGCCTTCAACTCACACCTCCGGCGGAGCTTTTCGGGCATTCCTGTGGAGGTTGGGGACATTGAACCAGAGTGGTCGGTGTTCAAAGCCTCTATTGCCGAAGCCGCGGTGGGGAGCTGTGGTCTCAAGGTCCTAGGTGCCTCAAGGGGCGGTAACCCTCGAACCTCCTGGTGGACACCGGTGGTCAGGGAAGCCGTCCGACTGAAGAAGGAGGCCTTCAGGGATTTGTTATCCCGGGGGACTCCCGAGGCAGTTGCAAGGTACCGACAGGCCCGAAGGGCAGCAGCCTCATCCGTGGCCGAGGCAAAGCAGCGGGTGTGGGAGAAGTTTGGAGAAGACATGGAGAAGGACTTTCGGGCGGCACCAAAGTTGTTCTGGAAAACTGTCCGACACCTCAGGAGGGGGAAGCAGGGAACCATCCAAGCTGTGTACAGTAAGGATGGGACGTTGTTGACCTCAACTGATGGAGTGTTGGGGCGTTGGAAGGAACACTTTGAGGAACTCCTGAACCCGACAACTCCGCCCTCTATGTTAGAGGCAGAGCTGGAGTATGACGGGGGATCAACACCAATCTCCCGGGGGGAGGTCACTGAGGTCGTCAAACAACTCCACAGTGGCAAAGCCCCGGGGTGGATGAGATCCGCCCGGAAATGCTGAAGGCTCTGGGTGTTGAGGGACTGTCATCGTTGACACGTCTCATCAACGTTGCGTGGAAGTCGGAAACAGTACCGAAGGAGTGGCAGACCGGGGTGGTGGTCCCCCTTTTCAAAAAGGGGGATCAGAGGGTGTGTGCCAATTACAGAGGCATCACACTACTCAGCCTCCCCGGGAAAGTTTACTCCAAGGTACTTGAAAGGAGGGTCAGGCCGATTGTCGAACCTCAGATTGAGGAGGAACAATGCGGATTCCGTCCTGGTCGTGGAACGACGGATCAGCTTTTTACTCTCGCAAGGATCCTGGAGGGGGCCTGGGAGTACGCTTATCCGGTCTACATGTGTTTTGTAGACTTGGAGAAGGCGTATGACCGGGTTCCCAGGGAGTTACTGTGGGAGGTGCTGCGGGAGTATGGGGTGAGGGGGTCTCTACTCAGGGCCATCCAATCTCTGTACTCCCAAAGCGAGAGCTGTGTCCGGGTCCTCGGCAGTAAGTCGGACCCATTTCCGGTGAGGGTTGGCCTCCGCCAGGGCTGCGCTTTGTCACCAATCCTGTTTGTAATATACATGGATCGGATTTCGAGGCGTAGTCATGGGGGGGGGGTCTGCAGTTCGGTGGACTAAGGATTGCACCACTGCTTTTTGCAGATGATGTGGTTCTAATGGCTTCATCGGTCTGCGACCTTCAGCACTCACTGGATCGGTTCGCAACCGAGTGTGAAGCGGCCGGGATGAGGATCAGCACCTCCAAATCTGAGGCCATGGTTCTCAGCAGGAAACCGATGGACTGTCCACTCCAAGTAGGGAATGAGTCCTTACCCCAAGTGAAGGAGTTCAAGTATCTCGGGGTCTTGTTCTCGAGTGAGGGAACAATGGAGCGTGAGATGGGCCGGAGAATCGGAGCAGCGGGAGCGGTATTGCAGTCGCTTTACCGCACCGTTGTGACGAAAAGGGAGCTGAGCCAGAAGGCAAAGCTCTCTGTCTACCGGGCCATTTTCGTTCCTACCCTCACCTATGGTCATGAAGGATGGGTCATGACCGAAAGAACGAGATCGCGGATACAAGCGGCCGAGATGGGTTTCCTCCGCCGGGTGGCTGGTGTCTCCCTTAGAGATAAGGTGAGAAGTTCGGTCATCAGGGAGGGACTCGGAGTTGAGCCGCTCCTCCTTCGCGTCGAAAGAAGCCAGTTGAGGTGGTTCGGGCACCTAGTTAGGATGCCACCTGGGCGCCTCCCTAGGGAGGTGTTCCAGGCACGTCCAGCTGGGAAGAGACCAAGGGGTAGACCTAGGACCAGGTGGAGGGATTATATCTCTTCGCTGGCCTGGGAGCGCCTTGGGATCCCCCAGTCAGAGCTGGTTGATGTCGCCAGGGAAAAGAAAGTTTGGGGCTCTCTGCTGGAACTGCTACCCCCGCGACCCGACCACGGATAAGCGGGAGAAGATGGATGGATGGATGGACATTGTCTGACATTATCATTAGCCGCTTTCACACCGCAGGACTTGCGGTACTTTAGTGCTGGCACTAAAGTACCACTAAAGTTCCACGGCACTAAATCCGCCAGGGGGCTAGTGCCAATCGCATTCACACCGCAGTACTTTCCCTGAGGCACGATTACGCTGACGTCACTTCGTCTTCTTCTTCTCTGGGTTTACTGGCAGGCCGCAAAACCACTTCACGGCGAGTACAACAAAAAAACGAGAGAAGAAGAACTACACGGGGGGGGAGGGGGTATAAAGCCCATCCGCTGTATGAGGCGTTTGTTTACTTTCCGACCTCAGACATGATGGAGTTCATAAGGGTAATTTACAAATAAAATACCCCATTATAACAATGGACTTTATCTTTATGTATTTATTATATATTACCCCCTCAGGCTGATTTTGGAAAAGGACATCAACCCTTGTTTGGTGTTTTTCCCTTATTTATCTAAAACAAATGACATGATAAATTGTGTTTATGTGTGTAAAACTTGTGTTTCTGATAAATTCAACTACCGACACCTGTCTGCTCTCACATTCTTCTATTCTGCAAATTTGGGGTGGGACACAATAAATAAAGCTTCGCCAGTTTGTTTGTTTTATTGCACAGTCAAGACATAACAATAACGGCATCATGCTGTTCCAGGTGTGTCGTATGCATGTAAATTGAAGTTAAATAACAGTGTGAAATGTAAAATAAAGTGTAAGTAGTTTCAAAACAATGTAACAGTGGCAATATATATAGCAGCAGACACGCCTTAGTGCAAGTTAGGTGTCAGTATTAAAAAACAGTGGCAATATATATATATAATAACAATAGAAAATCGTTACCACTCTTATTATTGTGGTCTTTAATTTTTTTATAGTCCTGCCTGAGTTTCTTTATTTTTACCCGGCATCCGTGTGCACTGTGCACGATTCCCAGCTCAAGTAGCGAACATCGCTCAAAACATTTGGAGTTGGGAACTGCTTTCTGTAGAAGCTGCTGCATCCCGTCCTTAGAGTAAATTGCCAGAAGCGCAGACACTTCCTCATAATTCCACCGCTCCGGTGTTGTAGTACGGGTGGTCATAACTGCTTTAAAGTACAAAAAAACTACTCGCTCAGGTGTGGATGTGGTTTTGTAGCGAGGAAAAAAATGGCTGCCTAACAAAACAAATTCAGAGTCTAACGGGGCGTGGTTTGCAATTCGCCCAGCCAATAGAAATAGAATAGAAATTGGCACTCTTTTGTCACCAGGTTCGTACCACCTCTCTAGCAGGGACTAAAAAGTACCAAAAGAGTTCCAAAAGAGTTCCCGGCACTGAGTAGTCCCGGCGGTGTGAACGCGACATTATTGGTACTAACGGAACTAAAGAACTAAAGTACCAGGGAAAGTCCTGCGGTGTGAACGCGGCTATATATGTTATTGTTGCGGTGTGTGCAGGAAGCAGGACCCAAATGCAGATTCAAGTGTCAAAAATAACTCCTTTATTTCAAGGCTACACAATAAACAAAGACAGAACAGAACACTCACCGAAGACCACGTCAAAAACTAAGGCCAACAGGGTGGGTGGAGGGGGTCTGGAGGACGGGCTTGGGCTGACAGCGGAGGACCCGTAAGGGGTCTCGGGCGGACGGCCCGGGGCAAGGCAGAGTTCAAAAAGGGGGACTCGGGCGGACAGCCCCGGGGCAAGGCAGAGATCAAGGAAGGGGTCTCGGGCGGACGGCCCAGGGGCAAGGCAGAGTTCAATAAGGGGGACTCGGGCCGACGGCCCGGGGGCAAGGCAGAGTTCAGGGTGGGGTGAAGGCCAAATAGCTCCGGAGGCCGGGCAGGACCCGGTGTCGGGCCGAACAGGAACCGGAGCCGGTGGGACCTCCAACGGAACTGGACAAGGGGTTGGCAGTACCCCGGGCAGGACAGGTGATGGCGGGGCCTCCAACTGGACTGGACATAGAGCTGGCAGGATCCCCAGCAAAACCTCCAAAGGCACGGGACATAGAGTTGGCAGGACCCCCGATAGAAGAGTAGTCGGCGGGACCTCCAACGGAACAGGACAAGGGATTGGCAGGACCCCCGGCAGAAGGGTAGTCGGCGGGGCCTCCAACGGCACTGGACATAGGGTTGGCAGGACCCCTGGCAGAAGAGTAGTCGACGGGACCCCCAATGGGACAGGACATAGGGTTGGCAGGACCCCCGACAGGAGAGTAGTCGGCGGGGCCTCCAACGGGACAAGACACAGGGTTGGCAGGACCCCCGGCAGGAGAGTAGTCGGCGGGGCCTCCAACGGCACAGGACTTAGGGTTGGCAGGACCCCTGGCAGAAAAGTAGTCGGCGGGGCCTCCAACGGCACAGGACATAGGGTTGGCAGGACCCCCGGCAGGAGAGTAGTCGGCGGGACCCCCAATGGGACAGGTCATAGGGTTGGCAGGACCCCCGGCAGAAGAGCAGCCTGCGGGACCTCCAACGGGACAGGACTTAGGGTTGGCAGGACCCCTGGCAGAAAAGTAGTCGGCGGGGCCTCCAACGGCACAGGACATAGGGTTGGCAGGACCCCCGGCAGCAGAGTAGTTGGCGGGACCCCCAACAGGACAGGACATAGGGTTGGCAGGACCCCCGGCAGAAGAGCAGTCTGCGGGACCTCCAACGGGACAGGACATAGGGTTGGCAGGACCCCCGGCAGGAGAGTAGTCGGCGGGACCCCCAACAGGACAGGACATGGGGTTGGCAGGACCCCCAGCGGAACCTCCAACGGTACAGGACATAGGGTTGGCAGGACCCCCGGCAGAAGAGCAGTCTGCGGGACCTCCAACGGCACAGGACATGGGGTTGGCAGGACCCCCGGCAGAAGAGTAGTCTGCGGGACCTCCAACGGCACATGAGTAGGGACTTGAGTGGGAACTCGAGAGAGGGCTTGAGAGGGAACTCGAGAGGAAACTTGAGAGTTGACTTGAAAGGAATCTCGAGAGGGAACTTGAACGGAGACTCCAGAGGTGACTTGAGAAGGGACTCGAGAGGACACTTGAGAGTTGACTTGAGAGGGGACTCGAGAGGGAACTCGAGACGGAACTCGAGAGGGAACTCGAGAGGGGCCTCGAGAGGGGATTTGAGAGGGAACTTGAGAGGGGACTCGGGTAGGAACTTGAGAGGGGACTCGGGTAGGAACTTGAGAGGGGACTTGAGAGGGAACTTGTGTCGGTCGGTACGCCGACAGGACACGGGGAGCTGGTGTTGGCTGGAGAGCCAACAAGAGACGAGGTGCTGGAGTCGGCCGGTACGCCGACAGGACACGGGGAGCTGGGGTCGGCTGGAGAGCCGACAGGACACGGGGTGCTGGAGTCGGCCGGTTCCAATCACCTTACATGTGCCCCCCTGGGCAGAGCTAAGAGGAGGTCCAGCGCCATGCGATTCTGTAGTGCTACTGTCCTAACTTCCTGCAATTATTTGTGTTCAGCTAACATCGCTGTGTTAGATACATTTAGATGATTTTCCACTACTTTGGACAATGCCATGATTTCCTGCTGACTAACATAAATACCGTACCAAGGCAAAAATAGGCTCGCTATCTGTTGTCCTTGTGTAATGGACCTGCTGTTCCTGTGTAGAGAGGGAAGTATCGCTGCAATCTCATTAGCCTCTACTTTACGGATTAAAGGAATTAGGTAGGCTAGATAACAGGTGCCATAAAAAATGTCATATGGCACACAGCCATAGGCCCGGTCCCACAAACTAAGTAAACTCTCTGTGAGAGGGGAATTCTGGCTAATTTTACCCTCACTATGATATTACAGTCGCTGTGTCCCACATCGGGAGAGGTGTGAGATCCTGCTTCATTCTGGAAACAGATGGACACATTCTTCCATTCATGTACTACAATTGGGGGAACATATACTGAACAGTCACGTGTAGGGGGCTTGCCTAAGGGTATTGGCTGCGTACAGTCATGTATTTTAACCTAAACGGAGTCCACTGTTCTGGAGCCAAACCAGGGCACAACTGTTACCAAGGCTTCAACCAACAACGATAGCGTGTGTGGTTGTTTTGTACATGTTGGACTTGTGGAGTTAGCCAAACAATTGGTCTGGGCTAGAGCTAACTGGAATCTGTATTCAAAAGCTAGGTTAATGTATTTCTTCACATATATTAGTTTTAAAAACATCAATCGTTTGAAACCGTCAGGCAGGTAATTTTTATTTACTGTATCAACAATGAGAGAGACTAAACCCTCGTACTGTAAAGGTTGCTCAGAGTCTATGGGGTAGGAAGGAGTGTAGCAGTCCTCAGCCTCATCGCTAATTCTGGATGCTATGTCATTCCAGCTCACTAAACCATAGTCAGCTTTCGTGAAAGGAATTGGGCTAAACATGGGAGAATGCATAGATTCTGGCATATTTTGGCACAGCCAACAGTTGCTAATATTGCGTTCATGCGCGTAGTCTAACATTAAACTTACTGCAGAATTAGTTTTAGTTCGTTTAAAAGGAGTGATTAAGGCCTTTTTTGAAAAATCTACATCACCTCCTGATTGTTTAAGTGGAGTGGATAGAACATTTGTTCTGCTATTTGGTCCAGTAAGCATGCAGGCAGTGACACCTGGATTGGGAACCTGGTAATCTGGTTTCCTCATTGTACATGTTGCCTTATCCCTTATCAGTGTCTTAAACTGTTCTACAGTGCTACACCACAGTTCTGGGGGCATTTCTTCAATGGTGTTGAGAGCTATTCTTACCCCCTCTGATGCGACCCTGACCCAATGGTACTGGTCCCTTGGATATATCTCCCACGTTGAGTAAACTAAGGACACAGGAAACACAATAATACAGTTAGATGAATCACATATTGAAGTTGGGCAGTTAAAAGAAACAGTCTCTGATTTATGATCAGGGAGGGAGACAATCCTCCTGATTCTTCCTCCTTTTCTCTCTTTTTGTGTCTCTCGCACCATACTGAATGTCTGTGTGGTGCTTGGATACAACCTGTCCTTGTCGCTAGGCACTGATTTTCCCGTTGGTGTTGTTTTGCCCTCAGGGTCTGGGCCCTGAGTGGTCAAGTCGTCTGCGCTCTTAGATAAGAGCACCTTATTTTCTCCCTCAGAGGGGCGAGATCCCTCGCCACCTGTCGTTAGGATTTCCACAGCTTCATCTAGCAGTGCGTCCTTGGCCAGGTACAGTAGTCCCAGAATGACGACGATGATGACTGCCTTCACACGCCAGCATCCGGTAGAGGAGAGAGACGACATCTGGAAGCGTGAATCCACTCCGGTCTACCTTGTACTCTCAGGGCTGTTCTGGTCACTATTAACACCTGGAAAGGACCTTTCCAGCTGGGAGACAAAGCATCTTTTTCAAGAGATTTGATTAGTACATCATCACCAATCTGAAAAGGGTGGGTGGGCTCCTCTCCAGGCTTGGGGAGCCTGTCAGCCACCTGCCTGTGAAACTTTCTCAACATGTCAGTTAGATATTTGACATAGTTAGTCATGTAATCATCTGTCCACAAAAGAGTGAGTTTGTGGGGTGTTACTGGGGGGCTAGACCCTGCAAACATTACCCTTCCCATCAATACTTTGTGTGGGCTAAGCCCTGTCGTTGCATTTGGTGAGCTTCGGATGGAGCACAGAACTAGCGGCAGCGCGTCTACCCATTTTAGTCCTGTGGTCAACATTGTTTTAGTGAGTTTCTCCTTTATAGTCAAGTTCATTCTCTCAACCTGGCCTGAGCTCCGTGGGTGATAGGGAACATGCAATTGCCATTTGAACCCTAACACTGTAGCTAGACTCTGGGTTATTTTAGAAATGAATGTTGGATCTCTGTCACTGTTAATTCCTGTGGGCACACCAAATCTAGGAATAACATCTTTGAGAAGACACTTTACAACTGTTCTAGTGTCTTCTTTTCTGGTACGGTAGGCCTCTACCCATTTGGAGAACTGGCACACTATTACCAAAAGATATTTGAATCCTTGGCATGGTGGCATATGCGAAAAGTCAATTTGCATATTTACAAAGGGCCCCAAGGGGGGCGGTAAGTGTTCATGCTGAACTGGACCACTTCTTCTTCTTGTCTGCTGGCATATCATGCATCTATCTACAAGGGTCTGTGTAGCTAGTGTGATGCCTGGAGCAAACCATTGTGACTTTATAATCCCATTCATCCCTACTTTTCCTACATGTGATTTGCCATGTGCAACATGTGCCAAAACATGGAGGAACGAACGTGGACAAACCATCCGTCCGTCTGGGTGGAGCCACAAGCTGGACTCAGCGCCAAGTGTACAACCTCGTCTTAGCCATAAATCTTTCTCCCTAACATCAGCGCGGGCTTGCATGTCCGCGACATCATTAAAGGAAGGCAAACAAATGGGTTCTGCGGGTTGTGTTTAGGGGCATTGGAGCACCATAGAGGAGCAGGAAACTGCTGCTTGTTTAGCCGCGGTGTCGGCTAACGCATTTCCACGCGAAATAGGATCATCAGAACTTGTGTGAGCAGCACACTTAACTACTGCTAGCTGTGCAGGGAGCATGATAGCGTCTAATAGCTCAGCTACTAACGCATGATGTTGAATAGGCTTACCGGCCGATGTTAAGAAACCGCGCATTTTCCACAAGACACCAAAATCATGGCACACACCAAATGCATACCTGGAGTCTGTGAAAATGGTTGCAACTCTATCTTTAGCCAAAATACACGCCCTCAGCAGAGCATACAACTCTGCAGCCTGAGCCGACGTGCCATTTGGCAAGGCCCGGCTTTCTAAGACCTCCCAGTCGTTCACAACAGCATAGCCTGCTAAGTGTACTGTGTCAGATGGCCTGCTCGCAGACCCGTCTGTGTATAGAATCATATCTGAATTAGGGATAGGAGTTTGCAACATATCAGTTCTGGGGGAAGAAGACATGTCAATCGTTGTGACGCAGTCATGTGTTATTTCAAAATCTGGAATTGGCACCAGCATAGCTGGGTTTAGGGGGGGGGAGTGTTTAAGTGTGATGTGTGGGCTTGAAAGAATTATCGCTTCATAACCAGATCGCCTTGCTGCTGTCATATGCTGAGTAGCAGAGGTGTTCAGAATATGCAAAACTGCATGTGGGACATGTACTACACAGTCACTGGCCAGTACAATAGGAGAGTATTGTTTGATAACAATTGCAACTGCGGCCACTGCCCGCAGGCATGAAGGCATACCGAGCACCACAGGGGAGAGTCGAGATGAGTAGTATGCAACAGGCCGGAAATTAGAGCCATGCTTCCGTACCAAGATGCCCGTTGCAAAGCCCCCCTTTTCATGGATGTGTAGATGCAAAGGTTGATGGTAATCTGGGAGCCCCAGGGCAGGAGCTGATGTCAGGGCTTGCTTTAAGTCCTGAAAAGCTGTGTGCATGTCCTCAGACCATTGAACAATGTTAGGGGCAGCCTGCAGAGTAGCAGCACGCAGGACAGAGTCCATAGCAGCGTACTCGTATATCCAATGTCTGCAGTAGTTTGCCATGCCCAAAAAGGAAAGCATCTCCTTCTTTGTGCGGGGTGGTGCCACTTTGTTCAAAAGACAAATCCTTGCTGGCGAGGAGTCGGTGTCCATCCCTCAGAATGTGACCCAAATACGTGACTTCAGTCTGGCAGTACTGCAACTTAGCCAGGGAAGCTCTGTGTCCGCATTCAGAAAGTCTTTTCATGAGCAGAATGGAGTCGATGCGACAGGCGTCCATGTTGGGAGAAGCTAACAACAGGTCATCTGCGTACTGAAGCAAGGTACTACCTCCTGTAAGGACCAAAGTGTCCAGATCTCTCTTAACCGCTGCTGCGTACACAGTAGGCGATTCAACATACCCCTGTGGGAGGCGCGTGTATGTGATTTGTTTACCTTAAAAGTAAATGCAAACAGATACTGGCTGTCTAGATGCAGAGGAACAGAGAAAAACGCTGAACACAAATCAATGACTGTGTAATACTTGGAATCTGGGGGCAGAGAAGCAAGGATCGAATTAGTGTCAGGCACTATACTGTAGGAGCTGTCAGAATGACAATAGCGTTAATAGCTTGCAAATCTTGGACAAAACGCCACTCATCAGGGCGATTGTGCTTAGCTATGGGTAGAATTGGAGTATTACACGGACTGGTGGTGTAGATTAATACGCCCTGATCGAGCAGAGATTGGATGACTCCTTCAATTCCCAAAATGGCTCTATGGGGTAAATTGTACTGCCGGATAGCTGGTAATCTGGCATTGGCTTTAAGTGTGACTCTGTGTGGAGGGGCTGAACAAACAAACCCCACATGATTCTTGTGTTTAGCCCATAATGTGGCCGGAACCTCAGAGAAGTCTGAAGGGGATCCATATTCTGTGAGGGCAGGTGGTTGTAAGTGAAGAAATGTGGTTTGGGGGAGAAGAATTGGCTTAGAGAGACACAGCATGTAATGCTCCTCTCCGAGGTTAATTAGCTTAGGGGTGTGTGTGTGTGTGTGTGTGTGTGTGTTTGTTTGTGTGTGTGTGTGTGTGTGTGTGTGTGTGTGTGTGTGTGAGAGAGAAGCTTTTACAGCTTCCAGCCAAGCATGGCAGTGGGCTGCCATAGCCCCCACTTCCTTAGGATCACTTCCTGGAGTCACAGCTAGTGTGAGGTGAGGGATCGTTTCTGCAGCATAAAGAGCCTGCTGTGTGGTTGTGAGCCTCAGGGGCAATGCGCACCCCTGGGGTCCTAAAAATAGAAACTGCTCGCATTCCAACTGATCTGAGCTGTTGCAAAAACCTCTTACTGATAGCGCTGATGGGTTAAAAGCAGCTGTGCAGTGACAATTCCACACAGGCCGCATAAGGGACATTAAGGAAGCACACACAGGGGAAATGCTAGCAATTTTCTGAATTCCTGTTGTTGAGAAAACAGAAATCATGTTGAAATCTGGAAATGACCAACAATAAAGGTTGTCTTGAGATGATTGACTGAATTGGACAGCTTGATAGATTTTTCTGTCAGGAATAGTCAAAAACAATCCGTCTGGAGTGCAATGTATTGTTGCCTGTAATTTACAAAGCAAATCTCTGCCCATTAGATTAATAGGACTTCCATCTGAAATAATGAAAGAGTGTTGCACATTTGACCCATCGATTGAAACATTGGTACTCTCTGAAATGGGCTCGGACATAGGAATGCCAGAAACTCCCATTGTTGTAACAAAAGTATTAGTTGCTTCACACACTTTCTCCTTAGTACGCACTGCTGACAATGTGGCTCCGCTGTCAATTAAAATGTCTACAGCCGTACCACTAAAATCAACGGGCATAATTGGATCTTCACGCGGGTTATTGGAAAGGCGAATTGTTGCTGCTTGAATGGGGAAATGCTGTGAATCTGATCCTATTTCTCCATGGCCTCCCTATTGTGGATTATAGCCACTCTGTGCTGTGGCATGCTGCCCCTGCTGGGCCTGCCTGTCATAGGGTGGAAAACGGCTGTTGGACAGAGGTGGGGGTGCCTGGGGAGTTGGAGGAGGCTGCAGTGAGGGCCGCAGGGGTGGGGGCAGAGCAGGCAAGTTGTGTGTGTGCTGTTGTGCCCCCCACCTCTTGGGACATTTAGCTGCCCAATGATCTGTGCAACCGCAGACGTGGCAGTGCATTTGTTTTTGGGGGTTTCTGTTTTGCTGCTGTCTGTTTTTGTCTTGATAACCCTGTGATCTTCCCTGATTTTGATACTGCTGTGTGCGGTTTTGTCCCTGAAACTGCTGGGAGTTATCCGCACTCTGATAAGCCTGTGTATTTTGAGGCAATTGTTGCAGCAGCTGGGCAATTCTGGGGGTCAGAAATATCTGGCCTCTGTGCAGGGCCCGCATCGTGATTTTCCAGGGTTTAACTTGCCAGTCAGGAGTCGCCATCATGTAGGCTTGAGCTGTTTCAGGGATTAAATTATGTAACAAACTCTGTATGGCGAACAAATCATTGCCCTCCCTTTTAATGCCCGCATTATTATCCCACACTGTCATGAAACGCTGGAGAAATTCTGGGACAGTTTCTCACTTGCGAAAAATCTGTGTGAGTCTTAGCGCATGCTCTAATAGCCAAAGCAGCGACGGTCTGGATCCACATATCACACGTCTGTGTCGCAGGCCAGTCACCTGCAGGCGTACACTCAGGAAATTTAAACTCGTCTCTGCACGTGGGCCAATCTGCCTTGTATGTTAGGATTATCAGCTGTTTAACATCATGAACCAAACAGTTATAAACTGAGCAGACATTAGTCAACCACGACAGATACTCATCTGGGCTTTTAGTGGGACTGGGAGTGACATCCATGACCTCAGCGGGTGTCCAAGGCTTATAAACTGGAATTTCTCCTAATTGTATTTTCGGGGCGGTCACAGTTTCAGCAGAATTATTATTCTGAGATGTTTGCAGTCTCGTGATAATTCTATGCGGGACAGGCTTTCTAAAACTGCTGCCGTACGGCGTGTTTGGATTGTATAATGTTTTTGTTGCAGGACTAGGGGTGGGGGTTTGTAATGGGCTTCTGTCTGAAACTTCCTCTCCACTGTCCGCTGCACTGTGTTCCTGCTGCTCAATATCTTGTTCTCTATACTGTCCTGACTGATATCTCAACCCATTTTCATTCATGATAGCTGCAGCTGTCATTAACAGATCATCATCGGAGTTTCATGCAACAGGATTTGAGAGTTCTATCGCGGGAATTATTTTTGTACAGAGAGCTACAGCCTGCTTTTCCTCCAGCAGCCCAGCGTCTGTTAAAATGCAAATTAGCTGAGCGGTGCTGGGAGACTTCCCTTGTCTTTTCAGCCAATCGTACATAACTGATTTCGCAATGGCTGCAACGTCCTTTCCGTGTCTTTCCTTAATTCTGGACATGTTCTCTGATTTAACATCAAAAGCAGCCTCTAGGCTAAGCAAATGACAACTCGCCGTTGTTCACATTTAGAAACCCTATCAATCAACGCTTTGAGCTCAATGGAGCCTCGCTCGGCGCCAACTGATTTTTCATTTTTCCGCTCATCATAACCTCTTTTTTCTGCAATAGCCATCCAAGCTTTAACACATTCCTTCATGTATCCTATATCCCAGGAGCAATTCACCTCATTTTCAATGAATTTGAACGCCTGCCACAACACGCCCATGTCAAATGTACCAGTTAAGGGCCAATCAAATAGAATCTTCCCTTTCTGACTATTCTGTTGTGAGTGTTCACAAAGTAACGAGGTAAACGGCATAACTTTAGACCAATCCAAGCTTCTTCCGACAATTCCAGACGGCATATTAGGGGAAAACATATGAGTGTAGTGGCTGTCTGTAATAGGATTTTTTGGAAGTGTCTTGGTGCGTGAATTCTTTTTCCTCTTACCAACTAAATCGTTTGTGGAGACAGTATTACCCATGTTTGACGGTTAGTACAATAAAACAAACACTGCAATTTAGACAAACAAACATAAACTCGTAACAAACATCAGCGTGACAGAAAACTCCTCCAACTTAATTTTAATCCGAATTTGGGAGACTTTCAGAGGGGGTAGAGAAATATCTGTTTAATATGAGTGCCTTCTTACTCATATATACTTGTACAAGTGCTAAGAACGGAATCTGTTGAAGAGCAATAACTAATTTATAACCACTATGCTAATTTAGTGGTGCTTTGCTCTCCGTCCGAGAGCATAGACTTTAATTTTTATTTTTGTTCACCCTTTCTTCCAAAACAACAGCCAAATTCAGCAACTCATCAGTTATGAAAACACAGCGCAATATCACATTCTCATACCACGTTTAACCGCTTTCTTTAGTTCGAAATCGGCAGTGCTGTGGAATAATGTGACACTGTGTTCCTTCCTCTCTGTTGCCTGCGGCTCCGCCACAGGGGGGAAGAGAATCGGCAGGCAGCAGGAAGCGATGCCAGCTGTTGATTTAATCAGTTTAACCTCTGAAATCTCCAGAATTCGGCGATTTGTTTCAATACAAATCTATCACATTGCTCCTAATGCAGAAGCTCCACTTTACTGATGCTCTCTTTTAAGGTCTCTCCGAATATTTGCTGTGTGTAATTGTCCGGTAATTAATTCCGAGAAACACACACAGAGGAAATCAGTCAAAGTCGATATCCTAGGTTATTTATTAGTCCCAAATATTCTCATTGTTTTTACATGAGCTGTGTTTGCTCTGTAGGTACCTGCCCCAGCAGCAATCACAGGGAAAATTGGCCAGGACAACGTCCCCTTTTGACACCAATTTCCAAGGTTATTATTAATCCTCAAATGTAAACGAGTAGAGAAACCAAAAAAAAATATGCAGCCGCTCAGTTTCACAGGTAATTTTATGATACCGTCAATCACAGATTCTGGTAAGGCAATGTCCAAATATAGATTTGAAATTACACTTACCAGTCTCTGAAGAGCTTTTGGTATCCTGTCGACAACGCCAATTTGTAGAGGAAACTTCTGTGTAGCAATGTATCTGGACTCACCGACTCATGAAAGAGACACAGGACGAGCAGGAGTTCTGATGTCAAACACTGAGATTTAATACAAATATAGGCCGGAGAATTCACATCACAAGTCACACAGTCAAAGGTTTCTGACTGCACGGGTGGGTTGCCATGTCAAATCTGAATCCGCCTCTCATTCTAATAGACTTTTTAACTAGCTTACAGGGAGACAACCCCCACCTTGGGGAAGGCATCTGTGTCCACCTGGAAGCAATGAATTATCTTTATCTGACTCTAGGGCTCTTATGACCGACAGTTGACCGGTCATTAAATTGGTAAGGTCAGCCACAGTTGACCGTTCCCCTTCCTTAACACTAGAACCGCCAGAGGTCGCTGTATACCTATATCCGCCAACGGGTAAAGTGTACCCGCGATTGATTTCCAAGGTACAATGTACCATACAGAACGGTGAGTTTTGATCGCACAGGGATGACATGTATACCAATATAATCTGTGGACTCTCAGCTTTTCATATTATGTGACCCGCTCTATCAAAATCAGTCGGAAGTCGCAACGGCTCATTTCAGAGTAAACGTGGATTTACGTAAACAACTATTTTTTTCAGGGTTCGGGTGTTTTGTTTGATTTTAAACAAACAAAGCCTTGGCTTTCAGAATATGAAACTTTTATTTCCAAAATCACACGATAAATACATTTTTGAAGCTTGTAAAGGGACGAAGACAGGCACCTCTCACTCGCAATCTGCTCTTCCAGCAGCGCCTCCCCCCCTCCCTCCGGCTGAAATTATGAACGTAAGAGTAAAGTAATCATAGATAACACGGCAGGGTCCGTTACAGTTTGTTTTCATCTGATTTAAATTAAACAAAGTCTTGGCTTTCAGAATATTAAACTTGTTTCGGCAAATTCAGATGATAAATATAACTTTGAAGCTTCGGCATAATTACAAGCGGAGAACGGAGTAACTTGACAGCAGGCAGCAGCAGGCACAACAACAGCCGGTGTTTCTCGTGAGGATTTTCTCTGGGAAACAAACACAATACACACAAACGCAAAAATACACAAACACACACACTCGCGAGCTTCCCCTCCAAATGAAAATATCTTCCCTCCGTAGTATTTTGATCATTTTGATCGCAAAATCAATAGCGTGAGGAGCGCTGCATTTCTATGAGGTAAATATTACCCGCTGGCGGAAATAGGTATAAATATCCATTTTTTTGGCGATTTTTTCAATCTGACTTCATATTGACCATTTTTAACAACACAGGGTGTTACATAACACACTTTCAGGAAAAGTCACGGACTGGGAGACGTTAATATTTTATTGAAAAAAAGTTACATACAATAAAAAAACAGCTGCGGGTAAAATTTACCCGTTGGCGGTTCTAGTGTTAAGACAGATACCAGACTTCGGCTTGGTCATAAAACGTCAACAGGCTGAAAGGTCAGATATCTTAGTAAAGCTACAATTATTCCCTTACAGTATGTATAAAGGGTTACGTCCTTAGCTGGCTAATAAGTAACAAGCTAAGCTACCAAGCACACAAACACCTGCAAATGGGGTTAACATGTATAATATTATCATTTTAGAGTTCTTGGAAGTTCTGTTAGTACATTCAAGCGCACAGCACGACATTTTAATTGTCTGGTATTTGTAACAATATTCCCTAAAAGGCACAATCACCACAAACACGGCTAAAGCTAAAGGGTCAAGTACAGTACTGACTAACTAACGTTGTAGCCTAGCAGAGTGGAAAAGTTGCTGTTAGCTGACAGTGAGGCATATACATGTCCATCAAAGTGACCACGCCCTAATTTATGCAAAAACTTTAAGACCTAATATAAATAAAAGGGTTGTGTTAGAAAACAATTCACTCACAGATTCATAATCATGAAGGTGGAATCTAACTATATCGATAATAATATTTATTGCATCCATGGGTAGAAACATGTTTTTTTCTGCTGTAAAGTTGGGCATTTTAACATGGGGGTCTATGGAAATTGCTCCTTTCTGCAGTCAGTCCCTAGCGGCCCATGTATGAACTGCAGTGTGTGGCACTTCCGTATTGGCGTCCCGGCTGTTCCCCAGAGTTTGCCGCTTGGTTTGGATGCTGCAAACAAGGACCGGACGAGCCGATTGATAGCTTTATAACAAAGCTGAGGGAAAAAGCATCATCATGTGAGTACCGTGACATGACAGATGAACTGATTAGGGACAGGCTGGTACTCGGTATTGCCAGCGAGAGCACCAGACGGCGACTGCTGCGTGAACGGCACCTAGGGCCCGGACACACCAAGTCGATTTCAGCCGTCGATGGGCGTCAGGCCGACACGCCCTACTCAGATTGGTGCGTCCCGCACCATTGTGTCTTTTCAGCGGTACCGACACCTTTTCGGCCGAAAACCCATTAGGCATTAGGCTTATTGAGAGCCCGCAGGCACAGGCGGACAGTGTTAATGCTAAACACAGTGGAAAACAGCAGAAAGAAACACAGCGGCTGAGAGAGAGCAGCAGTGGACCTGCAAATACTGTGGAAATGGACACAAACAGGGCAGAGAGCAGTGCCCAGCCTATGGTAAGACCTGCTGAGCATGTGGCGTTTCAAATCACTTTGCAAAAGTATGTCAGGCCAGCAGCAGAGCAGAGAAAACGAGAAAAGTTAATGTTGTTGACGATGTCGAGCAAACTGAAGGATACTCAGATACAAATGAAAACCTATACAATGTCACTGAATATGTGGGGAATGTGAAAGCACCTGGACGCGGTTTGTGCACCTATACCTGAATAAGAAAAGACAGCTATGCCAGCTAGCAACCCTGTCTCCTAAAAATTACGTTCCCACAGAACTAAACTGCATTCTCAATTACGTTTAGCAAGAAACGTATTTTCTCCTACGTTACGTTCGTTATGAACGTATCTCAAATACGTTTATTTTCTACATATCTTCTAGAAGCATATTTTCTCCCACGTTACGTTTTTTATGAACGTATCTTAAATACGTTTATTTTCTACATATCTTTGCCATTTATTGTCTTGCTTATAATAATGATAATAGTCATTTATAAATATCATTTTAGAGCACACATTTGAAATCAGTAGGCGAGGCTGTAATTTCGCCAGCTGTTACTCTCATGAGCGAGGCAGAAAATAATAGTTTTTAACATGCCAAAAAGCTGCTGTGTTGTTTATTGCACCTCAAACATTAAAACAAATCCAGAGTTACGTGTTTCTGTACTTCCTCTAAGAAGAAAGGACAGTAACAGAAGATCTCTGTGGCTTCAGGCTTGATCGCCGTTCAAATGACAGCGTTGGTTTCCCCAAAAGTGGGCGGGGCTGTAAAGTGACGTAGATTTTACTCTCATCTATTATTCAAAACCATTCTATTTATTCTAACGTAAATTACATGCCAGTGTTTTATGTTTTTATTTTAAATCGTATAATGTCGGACTTTTTTTCCCGTCTGTGAGGAAAATAAATGGGGCTTAGAGCCTCAAAATACTGAAATCTGTATTTTTGAAAATCTTTTTTTCCTTATTTACTCAACAATAACACACAATTATCCTTGTTTTTATTTATTCGTTTAATTCTATAATCTTGGGATTTTTAGCCGTAAATAAAGTCACCGGAAACAGACGTAAGCCTATAAGGGACATTTTGAGGATACACACAAACCCACTGAACAGATTACCCAAGATCCTCAGCTTGAAGCTCGTTGATTGGATGTTTAGCCGCAATGCATGTTGGGATATGATATTAATGCGATATGATATCCGAAAATAAATAAATAAAAAATAATACTTTATTCCGAGTGTTCTTGCTTTTCTCTTTGGAAGTAATCACATAAGTGCATTGTAATACACAGTTCGGCTGCATTAAATATTACACATCTGCTGTAGTTCTTTATTTATAGAGCCCTGATGAGAAGACTTCTGGACAAACAGGAGAACTGCCGCCAAAACTGAATATGTGACGTGGATCGTAAATATATCAACAATTAAACAACACCTTGCATTTCTTTTCACAAAATACGTCTCCTTGCAGTATCAATACTAATTCGGCTGACTTTTATATTTGATCCAATTGGTAGATAGGTTACATTTACACCATAACGGTGCACAACTGATAGAGAAGGACTGATTTTCTTTGAATATGAGAATGTAAATACTGAGTTGAGAGAATAGTCAGGGAATTTGGGTGATGGGAGACACATCTATGGAATCACAATTTCAATAGCTTACCATTAAATGAGGGATATGCCTTTCTGTCTGTGATGTTTTACAAATCAGATATTAATGTGTAGAAGTAAAGCATGAGAAATAGTATAGCAATATCCTGTAAAATTATGTAAAAACATGAATAAAACTACACATCTTCAGATGTTATACATACATAAGTGTCCTCATACAAAGTTATTATTAGTATGCTGTGTGTACCTTGTGTGCACCGCCTAGTGGTTAAAGCACGTTATAGAATTATTTTTGTTGAATAATGTTATTTTTGTTGAATAATGTTATTTGATGAAAAAAATATTAAGAGTACATACTTTCATAGGGGGAAAGTAGAAGGTCTGTGATAGAAATATAGAATATAAAAAATCAAGAAGATACTGTAAGTGATCTCTACAATAAAACAGTTTAGTGCACGATGTACAAAGATATTAATAGGAGGATGTGCAAAACAGACAAACTAATTAACCTCTATTTAAACATTAAATAATACTTTAGGTTAAGGTCTTCTTTCAAATAAGAAAAAAGCTTTGGGGGTATCTATCTACAGATAAATATTAAGCCTGAGAAAGTACTTAACGTCTAATGTATTGCTTTCCTGCAATGTTAACTATGTTGAAGCACTTATTTTAACTGATATTATACACATTAATTATACTCTTATGTATGTAGATAGTATAAGAAATGTGCAGAATTTGACAGTTTAATGGTGGAGGTACACACATATTGATAGATGTCTTGTAATTAACTATTAGTAGAGAATAACGAGTAATTAATATACTTTATAGAGATCTGCAGATAAATGTTTAGTCTTCTCAAGCACCAACTATCAAATATCTCGCCTGATTGTTGGCACTTGACAATCACCTTTCCCTGAATTTTACTCAGGTGTAACTAAAGTCTGCTTTAAAGGTTGTTTATATTTCACATCATTAATCAGAATCTGCAGAGTTACTAAAGTAAATGTAGTGGAGTAAAAATACCAGGTTAACCTCTGAATTGTAGTGGAGTAGAATATATATTAATGCTGCCCATTATGGATACAAGCGATTTTCACCAATGTAGTAATTACATGTTTTAAATGTGTACACACCAATGTGTTTCCTATCGCCTAAACCTCCAGGGCTGTACACAGTTTAATACTGTCAACTTCAAATTTTTGGAAAAAACGAAAACGTCTTTTAAAACTACAATTCCCAGTAGAGACGTGCCATAGAGAACATGTTGCGAAACACAATAGCCAGCATGTGTAGTTCTGGGGGGGCGTTCGAGTCCAGTTTTGTCTGCCGTGGTTTCGTTCTATTTCAAAGAGCTTGACGCTCGGCGTAACCTTGGCGCACAGCCACTCCAACATCCAATCACAGAGCTTGAAGATTAATCACGGGGTTTGTCAACGGGACTGTAGTCCCAAACGATAGCTGGGGATTATGGGTAGTGTAGTGTCTTCGGCCATCCTAAACTGAAATGTTTTTCGGATATCATATCGCATTAAAAACACCACATCTGGCGTCACAGAGATCTTCTGTTACTGTCCTTTCTTCTTAGAGGAAGTACAGAAACACGTAACTGGATTTGTTTTAATGTTTGAGGTGCAATAAACGACACAGCAGCTTTTTGGCATGTTAAAAACTATTGTTTTCTGCCTCGCTCATGAGAGTAACAGCTGGCAAAATTACAGCCTCGTCTAGTGATTTCAAATGTGTGCTCTAAAATGATATTTATAAATGACTATTATCATTATTATAAGCAAGACAATAAATAGCAAAGATATGTAGAAAATAAACGTATTTAAGATACGTTCATAACAAACGTAACGTGGGAGAAAATATGTTTCTAGAAGATATGTAGAAAATAAATGTATTTGAGATACGTTCAAAACGAACGTAACGTGGGAGAAAATACGTTTCTTGCTTAACGTAATTGAGAATGCAGTTTAGTTCTGTGGGAACGTAATATTTAGGAGACAGGGTTGCAGCTAGATACAGGGGCCACATGCAATGTTATGGGCCGCCAGTTTAAAGAGAGACTGTCACCAAAGACACAGGGGTGGTTCTAGGGGGGGGGCAGCGGCGGCCAGTGCCCCCCTAACACTGACTTTGGACCCCCCTGTGCAGGGGCGGTGCCAGGGGGGAGCTAGGGGGTGCTGAAACACCCCCAAGAAATATAAAAACTTCTTTTTGTCTTTTCTCGAAAATTATTATTATTATTTTTATTAAATTAAATTAGAAAAATGATTGATTACATCAATGCAAATGTGAAACAAACACATTTTTGACCAAAAACATAAAGCCAACACAGGTGATATGATTAGGCCAATGGCCAGCACCAGCGGTGTGGACTCGAGTCACATGACTTGGACTCAAGTCAGACTCGAGTCACCAATTTGATGACTTGAGACTCGACTTGACAAAATCACAAAACACTTGGGACTCGACTTGGACTTGAACACCAATGACTCGGGACTTGACTTGGACTTGAGCCTTCTGACTTGAGGTGACTTGATACTTTAATTCAGAGGTCTCCAACACACCGATCGCGAGCTGCCGCTAGAAGAGAAGACTCCCGTCGGGGAGAGCAGAATCTTCAGCCGCTCCTACTCTTGCTGAGAATCCTTGCAGGCAGGGGCGGGAATTTATTTAGCTGGGCCACCATGCGGCCAATCATATGCGAGGACACACTAGGATCATACCATTATGTGAAAGAAGGGTGGGGGGCACAGCAGGTGTAGTGGTACAGGCCAGCTGCACAGAGCGACGGGGAGACAGATTTAAATGCAAGTGTGTCGGAAAAAGTCAAGAAATGAGCGAAAACCAAAAAAAGAAGCAGCATCTGGCTGCATTTCAATGATATTGGAGAAAGCAAAGCTGAGTGCAGGATTTGTAAAATGAAAATAACCTTTTTTGGTTACCTTTATTTTGGTAACCACTCAGGATTTACTGTCAGAGGTGGGAGAAGTTCAGATATTGTACTTGAGTACAAAAGTACCAGAGTGTAGCAATACTCGGTTACAATAAAAAGTCACAAAAGTAAAAGTACAAAAGTATTAGCATCAAAATATAGTTAAAGTACCACCTGCAGAGGGATCTAGATTCAGGTGTTCTCTTCCCCATAGAGCCCGCCTCGCTGCACATTATTCCTTGCATAAAGATAGATTGTGGGTCCCTATAACATGTTGTACACAGTGGAAATAAACATTCTGGTCACCTCAACATCAGGGATCTTATACATTAAACTCCTTCTGAATCAAACCGTCACGGTAGCCTTACCTTACTGATCCCTCTTAAATTAGAAAAACACACGTTACTTTACCAGCAGAAAGAAAATGGATTATTAAATTATTAATGTGACCATTAATAATTTATTAATCCATCTGATTATTAAGTATTATTCTGTTGATCAATGTAATTACATTTGGTGAAAAACACATAATGACTTGTTTAAGACTCGTTTTGTCAAAGTTTAGGACTTGGACTTGACTTGAACTTGCCCATCCTGACTTGAGACTCGACTTGGACTTGAGCGCAAAGACTTGAGACTTGACTCGGACTTGAGCGCAAAGACTTGAGACTTGACTCGGACTTGTAAAACAATGACTTGGTCCCAACTCTGGCCAGCACCCATTAGATTTTTGACCTACCCATATTACTTTGGGACACTTGAGTGACTTCCTGTTAGCTAGAGCGCCAAATTATTTGCTAACAGCAAAGTGAAAAATGTATAGTTTTTTAGTCCTTAAACGTCCAAGTGTGGACACTCAATCAAAACCACCTGAAAGTGAGAGGGATTCTGCACACAATAGGCCTCCTAAGTACAAGTAGCTTACTTCTGGGTCTCTGTGTTTCATTCAAGCTCTGCTCTGTGTGTGTGTGACACGAGCCATTTTGTGTGTGTGCGCGAGCGAGAGAGAGAGAGAGAGCTCGCGCACCGGTGGGTATCTACCGGAGATCGTTGTGGTTAGCATCTGGTGCTAGCTAGCCAAGCTAACGTATATAAGGAGCTTTTTCAACAACAAGGTGGAGAGAGAATTCTCTCCTTTCAGACTGAGGATCTCAGATAACCTCAGCTCAGGTAAAGTAAAGGACTCTCTCAGTGTTTAGAACACACCTTTATCTATTTAATGTGTTGTAAAAAATAAATAAATCATTCCAATGTGTAGCCTACTATAGGACAGTAAAAAGAAAAAACACTTTGAAAGGGGAATGGTTAGTAAAATATGCATAAATTACATTACATTGCATTTAGCTGACGCTTTTATCCAAAGCGACTTACAATAAGTGCGTTCGACCAACAAGATACAAACTTGAAAAAAACAGAATCATATAAGTACATCAGGTTTCATAGAGCTAAAACATTTCAAGTGCTACTCAACTAGCTTTAGATAAGCCAGTCCTTTATTAGTATATAAGTGCTTTGTTAGTAATTCTATCGCTTGAAGTGGAGTCGAAAGAGATGAGTTTTCAGTCTGCGCCGGAAGATGTGCAAGCTATCTGCTGTCCTGATTTCAATGGGAAGCTCATTCCACCATTTTGGAGCCATGATAGCAAACCAACGTGTTTTTGCTGATGGGAACTTGGGTCCCCCTCGCAGTGCGGGTGCAGCGAGCTGTTTGGCTGATGCAGAGCGGAGTGCAAGTGCTGGGGTGTACAGTTTAACCATGTCCTGGATGTAGGAAGGGCCAGATCCATTCGCAGCATGGTACGCAAGGACCATTGTCTTGAAGTGGATTCTAGCAGTTACCGGAAGCCAGTGAAGTGAGCGGAGGAGCGGTGTGGTGTGGAAAAATTTAGGAAGGTTGAAGACCAGACGAGCCGCTACATTCAGACCAGCCAGGAGGGAGTTGCAGCAGTCTAGGCGTGAGATAAATAAAAAGAAATAAAAAGAAAGAATACTATAGGTAACATAAGATAAGAATAAACAAGTTTAAATGATTTGTTATTGGTTGTGATCATATTCTAAAGATATTTTGATTATTGAAAAGTATACAGCTCTCTTTCATATGAGTGTTGAGAGCTGTATCCATGAATTCATTTTGTGCTCAAAGTGCACCAGATTGATGCATTTAACTTCAACATTTAAAAAAAACTCTTCCCGGGGGTGCATGTCCCCGGACCCCCCTAGAGAAGGTTAGGTCCACCCCCAAATAAAGCAGGTTAAAATAATTAAATTGCATACATTTTCTTTTAGTAAACTAAACACTGAAAACGGGTCCCACAGAAACAGACCACAAACCACTGATCACCATCTTTAAGAAGCCCCTCATGAGTGCGCCTAAACGCCTTCAGGGCATGTTACTGCAGCTCCAGGGGTACAATCTGGAAGTTGTTTACAAACCAGGCACGGAGATGTATGTCAGTGACACTCCAAGCAGGGCCACTCCACCGTCTCGTGGTTCCGACACCCCTATGTACGACAGGTGGTGTGTTCATGGACAGCTTTCAGGCGGAGGACTCAGAGCTGGATTAGGCACAGCATCTGGATGTTACTGACTTCAGGTTTCGCCAAATTGCCCAGCACAGAGATGGACTATGTATTACAAGCTTTGACATCAGTAATTGTCAGGGGATGGCCTGATTTCAGAGATGACAAACCTGTAATAATACATTTAATTTGTAAAAAATAAAAAATACTTTTCTGTAAATGACCTCTTTCTGTAATATGCCATTCAAAAATGCACAATGCGGCCTAACAATAGGAAAAAGATAGCTGCTGGAGTTGGTGCTTCGATGTGATAGACTGGTAGCTGGCTCACAAATTATTATCGTTTTGCAGCTAAAAGGAACAGCTAAATGTCATTTGGGTTCGACGGTTTCAGCAAATATGAACATTAATTAACATTACCAGCTACAGCTTCATCAATTTTTTTCACAGGAAATGTTAAACTTGTTTTCATAATATTTTGGCAATAACTCGCTTTTAGATAATTTGAGTGTCAGACCTGAAGGTAATCAAACTATCCAACGTCATGTGGTATAGCTTTCAGCAACTGATCTTGATCTTTTAGGGGAAGACTTTATCATCTGCTGAGAAGTTCTGTCCTTTTTATAGAAATCCTTTCAATATCTTGATCATGTCCAATACTTGAGGGATAACTTTTTCAACCAGAAAAAGTAAAAAGAGTGTATAGGGTTACCTTGTCCGACACTGTTAGTAACTACAGGGCTATTGATTTCTTTACAAAACCAAACAGCCTGACTGATGCTATAAGAAACCCATTTTAAATCTCCCTAGACTTTCTAAAAATGTGAAACATTAAAAATAATATGATTTATGAATTGATTCTGCATATTATAAATGTGAGATATTTGGTTGTTTAAATTTGAAAAAGCTTTATTTTTAAAAGATCCCAAAATTAATCCATCCATCATCCATCCATCTTCTCCCGCTTATCCGTGGTCGGGTCGCGGGGGTAGCAGTTCCAGCAGAGAGCCCCAAACTTTCTTTTCCCTGGCGACATCAACCAGCTCTGACTGGGGGATCCCAAGGCGCTCCCAGGCCAGCGAAGAGATATAATCCCTCCACCTGGTCCTAGGTCTACCCCTTGGTCTCTTCCCAGGTGGCATCCTAACTAGGTGCCCGAACCACCTCAACTGGCTTCTTTCGACGCGAAGGAGGAGCGGCTCAACTCCGAGTCCCTCCCTGATGACCGAACTTCTCACCTTATCCCTAAGGGAGACACCAGCCACCCGGCGGAGGAAACCCATCTCGGCCGCTTGTATCCCAAAATTAATATAAAATCAAATTGAAGTACTGTCAATACCTGGTGATTTTCCTTTTTTTCATTGAGAAAATAGCTGTTTTAAGAGTATTTTAAGGTCATCATCAATAATCAAAATGTGTATTCATAAGTCTTCACCAGTTCATTCAAAATATGTGTATTGTTTTGGTACATTTGGTATTTGGTAAATACGGACCAAGTCCAACCCTGTTTCCGGTATTGAATTCTACATAAAGAGGACAAGACAAGAGTTGTGGCCTCCTTGGCCACAAGAGTACCTTTCCTGCCTGTCTGCTTTCTGTCTGTTTCCCTCCCTGATTACCCGATTGTGTCCACCTGTTGTCCTTGTGTTTCTCCTCCCCTGTCCGGCTGTTTCTCGTTGTCATGATTACCCCTCCCTGTATTTAGTCTTGTCTCTTTCTGTGTTCAGGGTTGGGTCATTGTTTGTTGGTGACTGAGCCGTGTCTTGACATTATCCTTGAAATAAAGGGTTTCTCGAAAGTTATCTGCATTTGGGTCCTGCTTCCTTCACTCGACCGTGACAGAATGACCCAACCCGAAATGGACCCAGCAGACGATCCTTTTGAGGTGGAGCTGCAACTTTTTTCTTTTCCTTTGGGATGTTGCCACGATTGGTGGAAGGAAGCGTCCAGTGTTCGGCTTAGGGAGGCCGCTCTGGTAGAGGCGCACCGGTTGGCGATGGAGAAGCCCGACTTGGTGAAATACTTGCCTGACTGGATGTTGGACTTCCTCTGGAGGTGTGATTTCCAGCCTGCTGATTGCAGACGTCTCGGAGTGGTCCGTCTGGGGTCAACCCATGCTTCTGTCCCAGTTCCTGCTCCTGTTCTGGAGTCATGTGCTGGAGCTCGTCAGGCTTGTGGGGGCCCGCGGAGTGTTCAGGCGGCTGCTAAGAGGAGTCGTCGCGGGGCCAGACAAGGAGCCCGGGCCCCAGCAGCCATGGTTCCAGTCCCAGTGCGGGCCCCAGCAGCCATGGTTCCAGTCCCAGTGCGGGCCCCAGCAGCCATGGTTCCAGTCCCAGTACAGGCCCCATCAGCCATGGTTCCTGCCCCAGTGCAGGCTCCCGCAGCCATGTTTCCGGCTCCGGGACCGCCCCACACAGTCATGATCCGGGCTCCAGAGCTGGATCATACAGCCATGTTTCCGGCTCCAGGGCCGGCCCCAGCGGCCATGGTCCCGGCTCCGGGAGCGCCCTATACGACCGTGTTTCCGGCTTCGGAGCTGGATCTTACAGACAGGATTCTGGCTTCAGCAGCCATGATTCTGGCTTCAATTCCGGTCCCTGCAGCCAGAGTTTCGGCCCCAGTTCTGGTCCCAGCAGCCATGGTCCCGACCCCAGCTGCCTTGGTTCCAGACCCGGATCTGGTCCCGGCTGCCACGGTCCCATCTCGGGTTCCCTCCTCTGGTTCCTCCTCGGGTCCCCTCTTTGGTTTCCCTCTCGAGTCCCCTCTCGAGTTCCCTTCTCTGGTTGCTCCTCCAGTCTCTCCTCTAGTCCCCTCTGTAGTCCCTTCTCGAGTCCCCTCTCTGTTTCCATCTCCAGTTCCCTCTCGAGTTCCCTCCTTTAGTCCCTCCTCTAGTCCCTCCTCGAGTCCCCTCTCTAGTTTCCCTCTCGAGTTCCCTGTCGAGTTCCATTCTCTAGTTACTCATCTAGTCCCTCCTCTCTCCTCTAGTCCCCTCTTTAGTCTCTGTTCGAGTCCCCTCTCTGTTTCCATCTCAAGTTCCCTCTCCAGTTCCCCCTCGAGTCCCCTCTCGAGTTCCCTCCTTTAGTCCCTCCTTTAGGCCCTCCTCTAGTCCCTCCTCGAGTCCCCTCTCTAGTTCCCCTCTCGAGTTCCCTTCTCTAGTTACTCCTCTAGTCTCTCCTCTAGTCCCCTCTGTAGTCCCTTCTCGAGTTCCCTCTCTGTTTCCATCTCAAGTCCCCTCTCCAGTCCCCTCTCGAGTTCCCTCTCGAGTTTCCTCCTCTAGTCCCTCCTCAAGTCCCCTCTCGTGTTCCCCTCTCTAGTTCCCCTCTCAAGTCCCCTCTCGTGTTCCCTTCTCTAGTCCCCCCTCTAGTCCCTCCTCTAGCCCCTCCTCCAGTCTCTCCTCTAGTCTCTCCTCTGGTCCCCTCTGGAGTCCCCTCTCCAGTCTCCTCTCGAGTCCCCTCTCAAGTCTCCGCTCGAGTTCCCTCTCCAGTCCCAATTCAAGCCACTACGCAAGTGTTGTTGGAGGTTCCGCTGGGGGTCCTGCCAACCCTGTGTCCTGTGCCGTTGGAGGTCCCGCAGAATACTCTCCTGCCGGGGGTCCTGCCAACCCTAGGTCCGGTCTCGTTGGAGGTCCCGCCATCTGCTCCCCTGCCGGGGGTTCTGCCAACCCTGTGTCCTGTGCCGTTGGAGGCCCCGCCGACTACTCTCCTGCCGGGGGTCCTGCCAACCCTTTCTCCTGTCTCGTTGGAGGTCCCGTCATCTACTCCCCTGCCGGGGGTCCTGCCAACTCTGTGTCCTGTGCCGTTGGAGGTCCCGCCGTCTACTCCCCTGCCGGGGGTCCTGCCAACCATATGTCCTGTCCCGTTGGAGGTCCCGCAGAATACTCTTCTGCCGGGGGTCCTGCCAGCCCTGTTTCCTGTGCCGTTGGAGGTCCCGCAGAATACTCTCCTGCCGGGGGTCCTGCCAACCCTTTCTCCTGTCTCGTTGGAGGTCCCGCCGTCTACTCTCCTGCCGGGGGTCCTGCCAACCCTGTGTCCTGTGCCGTTGGAGGCCCCGCCGACTACTCTCCTGCCGGGGGTCCTGCCAACCCTGTGTCCTGTGCCGTTGGAGGCCCCGCCGACTACTCTCCTGCCGGGGGTCCTGCCAACCCTAGGTCCGGTCTCGTTGGAGGTCCCGCCGTCCACTCCCCTGCCGGGAGTCCTGCCAACCCTAGGTCCGGTCTCGTTGGAGGTCCCGCCGTCTGCTCCCCTGCCGGGGGTCCTGCCAGCTCTGTGTTCTGTGCCGTTGGAGGTCCCGCCGTCTACTCCCCTGCCGGGGGTCCTGCCAACCCTGTGTCCTGTGCCGTTGGAGGTCCCGCAGAATACTCTTCTGCCGGGGGTCCTGCCAATCCTTTCTCCTGTCCCGTTGGAGGTCCCGCAGAATACTCTTCTGCCGGGGGTCCTGCCAACCCTATATCCCGTGCCGTTGGAGGTTCTACCGGGGGCCCTGCCAGCCCCATGTCATCACCTGTCTCGCCGGGGTTCCTGCCCGGCCTCCTGCCCGGCCTCCTGATCCTGTCCGGTCGACACCGGCTCGAGCCCGGCCCCATGAGAGCCGCGGTCTTCGCCCTCGAGCCCGGCCCCATGAGAGCCGCGGTCTTCGCCCTCGAGCCCGGCCCCCTGAGAGCCGCGGTCTTCGCCCTCGAGCCCGGCCCCCTGAGAGCTGCGGTCTTCGCCCTCGGGCCCGGCCCCCTGACTCTTCCTGCCGTTGCCTTCGCCCTCGGGCCCGGCCCCCTGACTCTTCCTGCCGCTGCCTTCGGCCCTCCATGGTCCCCACCTTGGACTCTGTTTTGACCCCGGGCCGTCCGCCCGAGACCCCTTCCTGGTTCTCTGCCTTGCCCCCGGGCAGTCCGCCCGAATCCCCCTTTTTGGACTGTACCTTGCCCCCCGGGCCGTCCGCCCGAGACCCCTTCCTGGTCCTCCGCTGTGTTCCTGGACTGTCAGCCCAAGACCCGTCCTCCGGACCCCCTCCACCCACCCTGGTGGCCCTAGTTTTGCGTCCCTCCTCCGGACCCCCTCCGCCCACCCTGCTTGAGGTTTTGGATTTTTGTGTTTTGTTTTTTTTAGGGACGTCTGGAATCCGTCCCTTGAGGGGGGGGTTCTGTCACGATTCACATGTTATGTCACGTTTGTAGTTTTGTCTGTGTTGGTGTTTTTCTTGTCTTTGGGTTTCCTGTCTTATTGTGTGAAGTGTTCACCCCCGTTTCCTGCCTGTCTGCTTTCTGTCTGTTTCCCTCCCTGATTACCCGATTGTGTCCACCTGTTGTCCTTGTGTTTCTCCTCCCCTGCCTGGCTGTTTCTCGTTGTCATGATTACCCCTCCCTGTATTTAGTCTTGTCTCTTTCTGTGTTCAGGGTTGGGTCATTGTTTGTTGGTGACTGAGTTCACCGGTGAGTGTTCCGTGTCTTGACATTATCCTGGAAATAAAGGGTTTCTCAAAAGTTATCTGCATTTGGGTCCTGCTTCCTTCACTCGACCGTGACACATTCTCAATGTATATACACCATATGAGTCACAGCATAATGAAGATGAATACCTGAACAGACTTGCTTTTATACATTCTTTTATTGTTGATAATCATTCCACCAGTGTTTATGTAGTGGGTGATATGAATGCTGACATATCAGACAAAAGGTCCTTGTTTGCTAAGCATATGCTACAGTTTTGTGATGATAACAATCTTATATTATCAAGCCAAATACTTCTGCCTACAGATAGCTATTCATATATAAGCGAGGCCTGGCATACAACTTCATGGCTTGACCATTGCATAAGCACTGCTAATGCTCATGACATTGTAAAATCAATTGAGATTGTGTATGAGGCATCAATGTCAGATCACATTCCTTTTATAATGTCACTAGATTATGATAGTCTCCCTGAGATGTCTCAGGAGGTTACAAATGCCTGTACCACTAAAGTGGACTGGTCCAAGCTCACAAATGAGGATAGGCTATTGTACTATGGGAGAACTGATGTCCTATTGAGTGATGTATATCTACCCAAAGTGGCAACTCTGTGTGTTGATGTGGGTTGTAATGAAAGATCTCACTGTGAAGACCTTTGTAACATGTATGATTGTATTGTGGGAGCTGTATGGGAGGCCAGTAGACCGTGCTATACCTACTCTAGGAAGAGACACAACGTCAAGCCAGGGTGGAATAAACATGTGGCTGATCAATACGCTGAAGCCAAAAATGCTTTTGGGGCCTGGGTCCAGGCAGGAAGGCCCAGAGAGGGGCCTGTCCTGGATCTCAAAAAGCGTACAAATGCTAGATATAAATATGCAGTTCGTTATGTCAACAAACATACAGAAACATTGAGAGCGGATTCTATGGCTGAAAAGCTCCTTCATAATGATGTGACTGGCTTCTGAAAGGAGGTGAGAGCTCTGAACAGGGCCAGTACATCATTACCATGTACCATAGAGGGAGTATCTGGAGCCGATAACATAGCTGAGTTGTGGAGGCAACATTACTCTACTATACTTAATTGTGTTAAAAGTGACCCCTACAAAGTTGGTAATGTTGTGAAAAGTGACACAGTGGGAATCACAGCTAAAGAGGTTTATCGAGCAATTGCACAGCTAGCTAATAACAAAGCATGCGGCTCTCACCGAATCACTGCAGAGCACCTTAAACTGGCAAGCCCGAAGGTTGCAGTTCTTCTTGCCATTTGTTTTACCAGCCTCATGACTCATGGTGTGTTGCCAGACTCCATGTTGACTGTTACTTTGGTCCCTGTCATTAAGGACAGAGCGGGCAAGGTAGGGAGCTTGGATAATTATTAGGGGTGCAACGGTTCACAGGAGTCACGGTTCGGTTCATACCTCGGTTTGGGGGTCACGGTTCGGTACGGGTTCGGTACAACAAGGAAAAGCAAAAAAAAGTCCCTAATGCATAATTTTTTTGTGCTGTTATTTATTTTTAACAGTAGTGCAAGTTTTGGTATGAAAATAAGGAACTCTAACATTTGGAATCATTAACTGTATTACACAGTTAAAAACAAACCACAAACAGTAACACTCAGATGGCCATATTATTTATAATGGCTGATGTCAAACTAAAAGGTTAAATAAGCTGTACAACTAAAAAGAATGTCTTGAAAATATTCAAATAAATAATAAGAAAGTGTTTGAATCACAATCAATAAAAGGCAATACAGAACTGTATAACATCTCCTGATGTCAAAATATAAAATAAATACAATGATAAATATAAAACAAAATAAAATCTGTACCTTTAGGAGCAATGTCTAACATGTGTAATTAACTTGTGAGTGTGTGAGGCCATTATGCCTAAATAAAGGTACTCAAGCTTTACTCTATTTAAGTTTTTCTTCAAAAAGATGAGTTTGTCTACGTTGTCAGTAGTGAGGGCAGATCTGTTGGCGGTAACTATGTCACCTGCCGTCGAGAAAACCCTCTCGCTGGGGACTGAGACTGACTCGGATGTGATTGAGTATGTTTGACGTGTTACCACTAGCATACCGCACCGCTGTCGAACAACGCCGACACACCGTCCTCGTCCAATCCACAACTCGCACCACATCATTGTTGTAGTCCATAGGGAACCCGAAATGTTCCCACACACCTGATTTAAAAGAAGCAGGTGGGTCTTCTAGTTCCTGTGTGTTGTGTAAACTCACCATAGCTAACTTTTCTTCTTCATGTATTGTGTTCGTTTGGTTCTTGTTCTTCATCTGTTATTTACGGGCGGCTGGCTTTTAGGCGCAATACCGCCCCCTGGATTATATATAGTGTAATACTGCCCTGAGTGACAGACTTTTTTCCCACTCGTAAAAAAAGGCGTATTCGCCGTGTGACTGCATGTGCCGAACCGTGACGGTACGGGACGAATACGGATACCGTTACACCCCTAATAATTATAGACAAATTGCTCTAGCCAGTGTGTTATCCAAAGTCCTGGAAAGAATTTTGTTAGATAGACTATGTTCTTATTTATGTACCTCAGATAACCAGTTTGGCTTCAAGGCTAAGCATGGTACTGAGCTATGCATCTATGCTTTGAAGGAAATGGTAGAAACATATAGAAGATTCCACTGTTCTGATTGGTTTTATTGATGCCTCTAAGGCTTTTGACCGAGTTAACCATCATAAACTGTTTTTAAAATTGAGACAAAGGGGTGTGCCTAACAGTATAATTAGGATCCTGGCTTATTGTTATGCCAACCAGAGCATGCGGATCAAATGGGGGAATGCAGTCTCGGCGCCATTTGGTGTTGGTAATGGAGTCCGCCAGGGGGGGGCTCCTCTCACCATGCCTTTTTAATATCTATATGAATGATCTATCAGATGATGTAAGTGTCTGTAAAACAGGGTGTGTGATTGGTAATGTGATTGTAACCATCTTATGATGCTGATGATCCTTTGTTTTCCAACATTCTACCTATCAGGACAGGTGCTGTCTGTTTGCTGTAACACTAAGTATCTGGGACACATCATCACAGATGAAATGGCTGATGATGATGACATGTATAGACAGCGGCGTGTCTTATATATACAAGCCAACATGTTGGCTAGAAAATTCTCTTGGTGTTCAGATAAGGTTAAGGTGAACCTCTTTAGAGCTTATTGCACTCCTCTCTCTACTGCCCCCTTGTGGGTCAAATATAAGAAGGCGAGCCTCCGGAAGCTCCAGGTTGCTTATAATGACTGTTTGCGTATACTGCTTAGAAAACCAAGATGGTGCAGTGCAAGTGAAATGTTCTGTAATGCACGAGTCAACACGTTCCATGCTCTTTTGAGAAATCTAATGTACAAATTCATCTGTCGATTGAATGTTTCTCATAACTCTGTCATTATGCTGCTGTCAAATCCGTGTTTCAGTGCTGTACGATACCAGTCACCTCTGTGGAAACATTGGTATAACTGCGTTTTTTAATTTATATTTGAGAGTTGTATGTCTTTTAATAATGGACCAAGAGCCTCTTTAAATAAAGCTGATCCTGATGAAAACGTGCAGACTTGATTACATATTTGTGATGCTGCATTTCCTACAATGTGTTTATTTTAATGCTGTCAAAATTATCGCGTTAACGGCGGTAATTCATTTTTTTAATTAATTGCATTAAAATATTTAACGCATTTAACGCATGTGCCCGCCCCATACATCCCACCAGTGGCAGCGCCAGGGTATGGCTGGGGTAGGCTACACCCATACCAAGAAATGGCTTAGCCCCACCATGAAAAATGATGTTAAAGTAAGCTAAATAAAGCAAAGTAAATTGCACAAACAGCGTTTAGTAAGGTTGATTTCAGTTGCCACTTGTCTGGAAATACCGAAGACCAGAAACGGTTTTGAAAACTTTTGTCACGTAGTGATCGTCTTCTCAATAGAACATCTTTGATAATGTCTTCTGGCCAATCAGAATCAAGATAACGGAGTGGTGTTGTTGCAGGAAGTCCTGACGGAGAATACTTTTGCTGTAGGTTATGTGCGTAATCTGAAATGCGTACCGTCACTTGTGTCACAAAGCGCATTTGCGTACCGACGTACTTGTGAAGCTTTTCCAGAAGGCGGTTAGATCACCGGACGACAGAGTCGGTCTCCGTGTGCACAAACAGGGCTGCTGTTAACGTCGGTCTGTACGGAATTGTGCCAAAACTACGCCAACCTCTCTATGGAGTCAGATTTGGGTCAATATTCTAGCGTGCAAAACAAGCTACTCACGAGCGGAAAATGTGCTTTTACACGCGCATGAAATGACCCTCGCGCGCAGATTAAACCCCCGCGAGCAGCTATGCGCTCGCTCGCGAGAGAGACAGCCCTCTTGCTCCCTCGCGGGAGTGTCAGCCTCACTCGCTCGCGGAGTCTGTCTACGCGTGCGTGAAAAGTTTCTGGCACTTTGGGGCGGAGCCACTGGACTTTGATTGACAGCTGCCAGGAAGCCCGGAGTTGCCAGGTTTGATAAATGCCTGAACTACCAAGAGCCGAGGAGTGACAGCTGCAAGATCAGTTGGACGAGATTGAATGGTAAATGTGTCCATAAAAAACTATTATATTCGTAAAGTGTACAGCTAATATATATATATATATTAATTAATTTTATATAAAACAATATATTTTTGAGTGGGCTGTATCTGTCGAAAACTGCTAGCTACTGTCTGCTGTATGCACCTCCCTTACAAAATGAACTATAAATGAACTATATTACTATAGTATACTATAAGAGTTGTATAGTGTCCTATAGTAAGTTTGTAGTGTTCTGTAGTATTTTTCACCAGCTATTGTATTACTATAGTTTTTTCTGTAGTGCCATTTTATTAGCTATAGTAGCCCTATAATATTTCAATAGTAATACTCTGTATCTAGATCTTTGTAGTATTCCTATATTATTTTAAATAGTATAACTATAGTATAATATATAGTGTTTCTGTAGTTGTTTTTTAAACACACTATAGAACACTCCTAATAGCATGATATTGTCATAGTGAATGCATATTATTACTATAGTGTTTGTAAAATTATTACTATAGTGTTTTTGTTGGTGTTTCCGTATTAGGACTATATTATTTTAAATAGTACTACTATAGTATAATATATAGTAATAGTATGATATTGTCATAATTAATGCATATTATTAGTGTTTGTAAAAGTATTGCACTCCTAGATGTAATGTCATTTTTTTATATCAAATGAATTGAGATATATATATATATATATTAGCTGTACACTTTACGAATATAATAGTTTTTTATGGACAACTTTACCATTCAATCTCCAACTCCGGGGTTCCTGGCAGCTGTCAATCAAAGTCCAGTGGCTCCGCCCCAAAGTGTCAGAAACTTTTCACGCGCGCGTAGACAGACTCCGCGAGCGAGTGAGGCTATGGAACGCCCTTTGCGCCACAATTCGCGCGTAGTTTCGCGCGTAGTTTCGCGCGTAGTTTTGCGCGGATTAACGGGGAGGTCCGTTTATTCGCGCAAAACTACGCGCGAATAAACGGGGAGGTCCGTTTTATAAACGGGGAGGTCCGTTTAAGTTCAAAGTCTCAGTAACCAATTAGTGAAGAGCAAAACCAGACCAAAGCAATCTGTAGATGAAAAGTTCCTGACATTGTGAGGCTGTAAATTGTACGTTATTCCAGATTCAGGGGACGACGTATTAATTTAGCTTTCAATATAATAAATATATCAATCAATATAACCTGCCTTCATTGTCTTTTAAAATAAAATCGCCTTACCTTATCTTACTGAAGGGTATTTATGTCTCCTTAAATCACCTTTTAAATGTACTTCTTATAACATGGCATGGTGTAACATATCAACATGTTCAGTCTCTGGTCTTGCTAGAAATGCAATGTCACTCACCTTAGAGCACTGTCTTATGAGATACTTAGCTTAGAAATCAGATTTTTGTAAAACTTAAAAACTCTTGTGAAAACACAGATGTACTCATGTAATCCATTTTTTTTGGTGTTTCAGATTTGGTTTACCAACGTTTTTGGTTCACAAAAGTAGTGAAATATATGAATTACACTATAGACCTATACAAATGTGTTGTTCATGTCTAAAATGAAAATGTGTAAATTAGAATTTGGAGTAAAATAGTTCTATCACTCTACTTTCTCCACAGAAAAGTTACATCAGGACTGATTCATGACTTCATATTCCATACTGAGGTTCATGTGATGTGTACAAATACAAATTGAGCATTACAACTTTTTTTTTTCAACCAACTATTTATGTTAACATAAGAAACTGTAAAATCTCAATATTTACAATACAGGGTTCATACACTTTTTCACCAATGATTTTAAATGACTCTTTCATGTGGCTAGCATGCGCTGCCTCGCCCATATTCGAAATATTGAATATGTTACAACACAGTTTGCATTTCGCACGTCTTGGATCAATGTCTTTTGATAACCACAATTGGTACTTATTCTTTAGAAGCCATACATTGTTGAAACTGCACTTCCCTGGCATCTTTATATCAAATAGTAGCTCCTGTAGACTAGAGGGCGTGATTGTAAACACTTATCACCAGCGAAATACTGCCACAGTTGCCATTTTACGTTTCATTATATGATACAGTATTTATTATCATTATAGTATTACTATTTCGGCGATTAGATAACATAAATTATATTTGATGCAACTTTAGTTATATTTCCATGACTTTTCCAAAACTTTGGGAAAAATATTGCATTCCATGACTTTTCCAGGTTTTTAATGACCGTACGAACCCTGACAATATCAGAACTTTCTCAACCAACTATTCATTATAAATGTAAAGACAGGGGGGCAGTGCCATGGTCTTTGTCTGTCTTCCAAGACAGTGGGTCTGGCTGCTGTGTAGGTGATGGTGCATGGGCTGCTGGTGGCTGTGTCGGAGGGAGGGAGGTGTGCTAGGCGAGACTTATTTGCTGGCTGGGTTGATCGTGATGGCCTTTGTACCGAGGTGTATCTTAATCTTGTGGCAGGCACAGATGGAGGTGGAGGCTGCTGTAGTGATGCTGGTCCTCTGGTCCTTGGTGGTGATGGCTCTGGTGAAGGCCCTTGAGCCACGGTAGATCTTGACCTGGGTGCAGGCACAGATGGAGGTTCTTGCTGCTAGGCCCAGGCAGCTGTGAAATTGGAAAGAAATATAGGACAATAATTACTAAGTTCATTAAAATATAAAGTTCAAGTGGAATGTTTCTCCCCTCTCTCTCTCTATTTAACTATGTTACACCCACACACTGAAAGTACACTATTACTGTAATATTTACCTATCTTCAAATGGATCCTTGTTGTTGTTGTTGCTGTATTCTCCAGGTTCTGATGCTCCATCTCCACTGCTGCTAGTGCTACAAGTCCGCTGTGCAGAGCTGCATATTGCATTCCATGACTTTTCCAGGTTTTTAATGACTGTACGAACCCTGACAATATCAGAACTTTCTCAACCAACTATTCATTATAAATGTAAAGACAGGAGGAGCAGTGCCATGGTCTTTGTCTGTCTTCCAAGACAGTGGGTCTGGCTGCTGTGTAGGTGGGGGTGATGGTGCATGGCAGGGCTCGAGCATAAGGACGTCCCGTCGTAGAGAAAAAGTGTCGGGGAGGATAACAAATATTTTTGGGACGAATTTGGGACGAGTTAAAATAAAAATACCCTGCTAACTCTACTACAAACGGCGATGAAAATGAAACCGACTGCACGTTTTGTGTAGCACACAGTTATTAAACCTCCTTGTCAACATAAACACCATGATAAACACACACGCACAAAACATTCAGAAACCCTCGAAATACACACATGTAGCTACAGCTGTGCCGCTGGCTGTCAGCCAGCCGCCCAGCTGGCTGTGCCCTAGCTATGTTCTGAGTGTGTGTATTTCGCGGGTTGAGTGATGTACAATGGCATCCTGTGGAGGAATTCTGAAATGTTTTACCATTACATCACAAAAACGCACAGCAGAACCAGTCCCTGGAGCGCCAGCCTCTTTATTTACTTACTCCTCTTCATCCCCTATGGGTAATAAGGCTGAGAAGAGAACTCTCCATCGTATTTAGTCCTTAGCAATATGCTGCGCCTCTCCCCATTTAGGGATGGGTACCGAGCCCCGGTATTAAACGGGCCCCCGGGCCGGAATTATTAAAGACAGTGGTAACGTTAAGCTCCGACGTTATCTGACTTTATATCGGTACTGGAGACATTTAAAAAATATATGTCATATGTATTATTGCTACATACACATTATATCGCAGTTTTAGTTTCACCAACTACGTTTCTAATATGCAATAAGAGTACAACATGCGTCTATGATGTATTTTCGCGCTTTCCAATCCAGACAAGATTTCTCTCTCCCGTCTGGGTGCGAGGGGGTGGGGCCATTTGTAAAGGTCTCCTGACTGTGTTACAGACTCATCCTGGTTAGTGGTTACTCTGGGTTCTGTCTTCAGGACAGTGTTGGATTTTTTTGTTAATTAGATCGGACTTGATTGGATTCAATATTAGAGTAATTTTCTCATTTGTGTGTTTGTTTAAATATATTTGGCCTTTGTTTATGTGATTGAATGATTTACTCAAATAAAAAGGTTGATGAACTTAATTGAATTGAATCTAATGATTTGTATGATGTTTTATTTATGTTAAAGGTCACTTTGAATGATTTTAACTCATGATAATGTAGAAAAACTAACATTTTAAATTCGGGACGGTCCACATTAATTTCGGGACGGCTTATATTGTATTTTGGGACGGTTCCGGCAGGATGGGGAAAAAAGTTAGTCGAGAGCCCTGGTGCATGGGCTTCTGGTGGCTGTGTCGGCGGGAGGGAGGTGTGCTAGGCGAGACTTCTTTGCTGGCTGGGTTGATCGTGATGGCTGTGGTGGAGGCCTTTGTACCGAGGTGTATCTTAATCTTGTGGCAGGCACAGATGGAGATGGAGGCTGCTGTAGTGATGCTGGTCCTCTGATCCTTGGTGGTGATGGCTCTGGTGAAGGCCCTTGAGCCACGGTAGATCTTGACCTGGGTGCAGGTACAGATGGAGGTTCTTGCTGCTAGGCCCAGGCAGCTGTGAAATCGGAAAGAAATATAGGACAATATTTACAACTAAGTTCATTAAAATATAAAGTTCAAGTGGAATGTTTCTCAAGCACAAATAACAATGCACAACTCAAAATAAAATGGGGAGCAGGGCTCACAATTAACGATGTCCCGATGTCCATACAAATTCCTACTGGGACACAAATCTATTTTGTCTGGGACTATTTCGGGACAGTGAATTTTTTTTTTAAAGTAAACTTCAAAATGGGTGTTATTTGCAAAGTCATTGGGCTGTCAAATCATAGAATGCATTCTACGTCATCCACTCTGCTGCTGACTGCTGTTAGACTCGCGCCAATGCAACGGTCACGACAGTTAAAAACAGAAGAAAGAAATGCTGAGGTGGTTGAATAAACAGCCCCCTGTTGCAAGCCCCAATTCTGCCGACTCCCGAAATGAAAACATCCCAAGTCCTGGTCATAATGCATCGTCTTCCATTGTGGTAAATTAGTTGTCTTAAGTGCCAATGTTAGCTAACGCTAGCGCTAACTAACGCTAGCAACTGAAGTGTGCCTTACAATGCATACAAACGTCCTAAAATGCGGTGTCCTGTTCTTTTGAAGTTTGTGAAAATGATGTGAAATACAGTTGATCAGAATACAGGCATGAAAACGGGTCAGGGGTGAAAAAGGTGAGAAGGATATTATCTCTCTAGGGGGGTCCGGGGGCATGCTCCCCCGGAAGAACATTTTGAATATTCCATATTTTAAAGCATCAATCTGATGCATTTTGAGATGCATTTTTTTGCCAACCTGGGGAGAGCTGGAGAAACTTAACTTCAGCCATGAGTCAAATATATTATGACCTCCTTACTAAGTATTATCAGGGATGCAAACTCATCAGGTATGGAAAAGGTGACAAGGACCCGAGCCCCCCGACCCCACGGAATATCGGCTTTAAAATGAGGAATAACAGAGGATTTTAGCAGTCAGAACAACTAAAGCAGCAGTGTTAATAATAACAGAAATGGTAAAGAGTCACATCTAATAGAAATATATAAAAACATTTATTTTAATTGTGTAGCAGTCAGTTTATAATTTTGGCACCACTGTTGAGCATTTTGAAAATCTATTGTCTTTCTATCTTTATGGCATCTGGTGTAAAGTAACTCAATTCATAAACTCAAGTACTATACTTGGGTACAATTTTGAGATACTTGTACTTTATTTAAGTATTTCAATGTTTTGCTACTTTGTTCTTCTTCTCCTATACAGTTCATAGGTAAATGGTGTACTTTTACTCCACTACATGTATTTAATACCTTTAGTTACTTCACAGATGTGGATGAATGATGTGAAATATAATCAAGTGTTGAATCAGACTTTAGTTCCACCTGGAGTAAATCCACCAGCTACCCTGCAGTATACAAATTCATTCGGACGAGCTGCACCTTCACCAGCTTTGAGAACACTTTCATGATCAATCATTATAAAACATATCATATATATTATTCTGAAATGGACCAATCTGCACAACGACTACTTTTACTGTCGCTACTTTCACTATATTTTGATGAGAATACTTTTCTACTTTTACTTGAGGAACATTTTGAATGCAGTACTTTTACTAACAGAGTATTCCTATTCCTACACTCTGGTACTTCTACTTTTACTCAAGTACAAGACCTGAGTACTTCTACTTTTACTCAAGTACAAGATCTGAGTAGTTCTGCTTTTAATCAAGTACAAGATCTGAGTAGTTCTGCTTTTAATCAAGTACAAGATCTGAGTACTTCTACTTTTAATCAAGTACAAGATCTGAGTATTTCTGCTTTTAATCAAGTATAAGATCTGAGTGCTTCTACTTTTACTCAAGTACAAGATCTATACTTATACCACCTCCGTTTATCGCCTATGAAAAAAAAACTATTAGAAAACGAAGGCTAAAGCTAACGTTAGCAAATAGTGACAATGTAAGCTAGCTAGCTCAACGATAATATTGCGACAGAAACACTTTTCAGTGCACATCACGCTCTGCGCTCCGACAGGGAGCTCTGCTCTGAACACCTGAACGGCCGGTTCTAACAGCTGTTCACCAGCGGTCCAGTCTGTGCCACAGTGACTCCGGACTGCACAGTTAATATTAACGAGCGCACCCGTAGCTAATGTGGCTGCTGAAGCTAGACCATCATCGCGGAGCAGCAGAGCCGACAGGCAGGAAGACTCGAGCACACAGCTCGCGCTGAATTATAATATATAAAAAAAGAACACCATGCGTGTCATGATGGCACATAACAGCTCGCGGCCGCAGATTACTCCGGGTCTCAGACCCCCCCCATACCCCAAAAATATTTTTATTGCAGATCTACATGAATCACACAAACGACCTATTTTGGATTCAAAACGGCGAATTTCGCCAAAAGGTGAGTGATTCTCATGCCTGAGAATAAGAGGTGTAGCCTATCATTTATGTATTTTCTTTGTCAGCCAGTCAGTGACCAGGCTATAATCTTTAGCTGCAAAAACGTAAGGCATTTAGCTAATCATTTAGCTTTTCATCTTTTTTTAGTGTTTTACTTTTTTTTGGTCAAGAACGTCAGTCAGATTGGGTGACGATTAGAAAGGGGGTCGCAAGGTAATTTGTGTTTGTCAATCAACTCTGGTATGAGAATAATGTGTCATGTTAAGAGAGAGTAATGTTCCAGTTGTTTTTGTGCCTAGGGGGGGGGGGTGAGTGAGTGAGAGCAAGATGATTGACATTCATGAATGAAGATAGAAGATCAATCTATATTCCTATAGTACTACTGACGACTTGTGAGGATAACTTGTAATTAGAACTGAAAACAGATACATTTATTAAACTGTATTATGGAACTTCTGTTTTTTTATTATCATTCATACCACTTGTATTGCCAGATAGAGGGTTCCGATCATAAAACACAGAGACCATACAGCCATACCATATTGAATTGAAAAATACAAATCAGAATTCTTCAATGTTGACATGACAATGATAAATTAGTCTGGATATTGAGAAACAATAGAAAAACATGTCTTAAAACAACTCTCTTCCCTTCTACTCTAGGAGAGGCAACAGATCAGACTAATATTCATATGTTTAAAAGAATAAGTATTTTAAACTTACATGGTGGACCAGAGTCTATGGTGTGATGATTAAGTGACAAAAAAGTATCAAATTATATGTATTCTGCATAATTGGGGGGGCGACGATACAAATTTAAATTTGGGACACTGCTGGTTATATCCGGGATAATACAAAGTAGAATTTGGGACAGTTGTGGGACACTGAGGAAAGAAGTGAATTTTGAGCCCTGATGGGGAGGTGGGACAGGAGTATCTCTCTCTCTTACAACCTACTTAACTAAACCCACACAATGAAAGTACACTATTACTGTAATATTTACATTTACCTATCTTCAAATGGATCCTTGTTGTTGTTGCTGTATTCTCCAGGTTCTGATGCTCCATCTCCACTGCTGCTAGTGTTACAAGTCCGCTGTGCAGAGCTGGTAATCAGATAATAAGCCTGTTGAACAGGAGAAAAGAATGAAGCAGAGGGAAAGTTGCTGCCGTTTGTGTGGTTGTCCTAGCCAGAATTTATTAAACACATTAATAAATTCACTTACAAATTATATCCGTTTTCTCTATTTATTTATCTCTACATTGTGTTGTGTGGTCGAATGAATATGGCTTCCTTCTTGCCAACCAGCTTTATTATCTGTGCAAACAGAATATAAGGAAATGGCTTCACCAGCGTTCTACCTCAATACTTCTCCTCAGTGTGGCCTGAAGCTAACTGAGAATGTAAAAATACATTTAGCCAATCAAAATAACTATATCTGGACATAAATCCACATGCCATATTATGACTTTCATGAAGGATTAAAGCTTTTTTTATTTACAGTATATAATACAGTGATAACAGATAACACACACAACCCGACTGTACTCACTTTAACATGGTTGTTGTACAGGCACAATATTAGCATAGCATTAGCGCTTTATCATTTAAATAATATGAACAATTATGACCTCAGACCAGCATTTCACATATTTATACAAACAGGATACACTTGAAATGTAAGCCAGACTAGTGCACGGGACTCATACACATACAGATGTAGCACTCCAGATCAGACTCAAATGGGTGTGTCCCAGTCAAAAGCCCAGCAGATGCCAGTGGCTGGGGGTGTTGCCAAATTGCTAGAGGGCGTTGCCCAATTTCCCCATTTGTTCAATTACAGGATTTAACCATGAGATGGCGCTTCATTCACAAAATACACAATGGGTGTTGTAGAAACATCAATATTTTAGATCAAATAAAGTATATAGTTTGCTTTATGCAGTATATTTCTTGTAATATTGTACAGTAGATTGAAGTAAATCAACTTATACATTAAGATAAGATAAGATGGACCTGTATTAATCCCGTGGGGAAATTCAGTAGTTCAAACAGCAACAGGGTGAGTGAAAAACAGGACAGCACAGATTCACACAGATTAATAAAATCAAAAATAAGATGAGCGATAAAAATAATAATAATGAGAAACTATGAAATAAGAAATGAATAAAACTAAAATGTAATTATCATATCATATATTATAATGTATTGTATTATTAAGTAATATCATACATTAACCCCATTATAGCAGATGCCACATTAAATGGATGAACACATGTATGCATCAATAATTACAACAGAGTATTTCTAAATACAAGTTGTAAAAATACTTATATGTATTTAATATTAACCCTTTGGAGTCGACCGTCACGCCGGAGTGATCAGATCACATGACCTGTTCAAGCCGGTGCCGCATAAAAACAACAGCCCGGACAACATTGCCGTGTGTTTCTGTCGAAAGTACTGGCTTGAAACTATATCCCAGTCTTTGTTTCATGCAAAAAGACCCAGTAAACACGGAGATACGATGATATAAAGTTAATACATTTCAAAAGTATGAAATATGGAAGCACATATTTGAATATCTTCGCTGTATTTGATCATTTTACGAAACGAAAATTACTGGAAACTGTAGATCCTGCTCAACAGGATGTATATGTGTATTTCTGTCGAAAGTACTGGCTTGAAACTATATGCCAGTCTTTGTTTCATGCAACAATACCCAATAAACACGGACATACGATGATATAAAGTTAATACAGATATATTTCAGAAGTATGAATAATGGAAGCACATATTTTAATATCTTCGCCGTATTTTATCATTTTACGAAACGGAAAATACTGGAAACTGTAGATTCTGCTCAACAGGATGTATTTACCAGGGAGGGGGTGAGGTAATCAGTTAAACGGAGTGATACGAAACGAGACGAAAAGAGATGAAGAGGGACGGCGGGAACCGAAGAGAGACGGCGGGAAATGGGGAGAGACGAAGATATACGAAGACAGGCGGCGGGAGACGAAGAGAGGCTGCGGGAGACTGCGATTGAAGTAAAGTGACAGACAAACATTGAGAATTTAGATATAGTTAGATAGATTTAGAGTTTTGAAGACTCAACTATGATGAAGAGAACTCTGAACGTGAGTCAAGCTTTAAGCTTGTTTTTTGACATGGAGGAGGAGGAATCTGTGATGTTGCCCTCTGTGTCGTAGTTGACAGCAACCGCTTTGAAGCGTGGCACAGATAAAGACAGAAAAAACAGATTGTTGTACATAATGTGTATATATATATATTTGTATTATATTTATAATAACTCTTTTGCCTTATCAGAATGAAATCCCATGCTACCTCAATCAAACTTTCACATTATCATAGTCACATCCCATGTATATATTTCCAGCTTTTAAATGGTTTCGTTGTGTATGTTTGTGTTATGAAAAATAAAATCATTTTCAAAATCTGTTTTTACGTTTTTTTTGTGATTTTGGGTCCAAAATGTTATATAGTAGAAGATCACTGCTCTAAACAAAGTCAAAAATCCTACATCCAAACGAAATAAATATAATTAATTATGATGAATACGTTAAGTCTTGTTCATTGTTTTTCACTTTTATTAAATGTTTGATATTTCCGGTGGAAATGGTGGACTATCGGACATTCAAAATGCAGCATATTTTCACTCTTACACACATATATTCTCATTTTACATACATACATGTTCACTCTTACACACGGATATTCTCCTTTTGCTCTCATGCGAAATCTACTAAAACAAAGTATGTCATGTATATTTAGTTTTCGTTGATGAGACGAGACGGACTAAGGTGTTAATGGTGGACTATCGGACATTCAAAATGCAGCATATTTCCCCCAAGTGTCTGTCAAAATGCATTTTACGTTTCTAACTTGCAATATCATTATTTCCGCTCTCTTCAGAAGAGCGATCTCCCTCTCTGTGTGCGGGGGATCACAGGAGGGGGGGGGGGGAGAGCTGTGGAATGTGACACACATTCCGATGGCCAATTAGTTTTAAACAAAGGGTCCCCAACATACATAGGACACATGGGGGGTTGGGCTGGTAAACGGTATGGTCTGCAGCACATCACAGAGACATTTAAAAAGTGAAGACAATAGCCGCGTTCACACTGCGGTACTTTTCCCACAAAGGTTCATGCGAACTTAGTTCATGCGAACTCTTTAGTTCGCATGAACTAAGTACAGATCGCGTTCACACCAGAAAAAGTCCCTGGGGGTGGATTAGGCAAATGAAGCCGCTGACGTCACTTCTTCTTCTTCTGCTTTGGGTTTACTGGCAGGCCGCCAACCACTTCACGGCGTATACTGCCGCCCAAAGTCCCCGGCCGGAAGTCCCCGGAGTTGGGGACTGGCTTCAGTAGAAGCTGCTGGGAGTCCCAGCAGCTTCTACTGAAGCCTTCCGAGTAAATCGCCAGAACGCCGACACCTCCTCATCTCCACCGCTCCCATGTTTTATTTTGTGTTGCCATAAGTTAGTCTCTCTGCGTTTCTGCGCTGGGCTAATGCTAATGCTAATAATGCTAATGCGAGGATAATAAAATGGCGGCTTCACAAAACTTTTTGGGAGTTTTACGGGGCGTGGTTTGCAATCTGCCCAGCCAATCAGAAATATAGCTCTTTTCTCAAAAAAGAGCCGCTCGAAAGTCCCTGCTCTCTAGCAGGGACTTTCGAGGGGATTAAAAGGTTCGCATGAACTACTTTTAGTACCGGCGCTTTTTGGTGTGAACGCGATCATGAACTAAGTTCGCATGAACCTTTGTGGGAAAAGTACCGCAGTGTGAATGCGGCTAATACATTCTGTAAATGTTCACATCAGGCACCTTCAAGTTAAACAATACTACTGTACAGTAAACAATTAACACAGTAAATTATGTGGATTAAATCACATTTATTTCGTTAAAAATAAACGAAATGACTCGGTTTGCATTCATAAAGAATGCACAAACGTGTTTAATCGTTAATGTCAGATATGTACTAAGTAAATAGCCTACATTAGTTCCTGCTCAAGATTAGATTCAACTTTATTGTTATTGCACAGATTACAGGTAGGCCTACTGAGACAACGAAATGCAGTTTAGCTTCTAACCAGGTGCAACAAGCATAAAGTGAAAAGTAATGTTCACAATCTACAGAATAAAATATATAATGAATTGAATGATGAATAAACAGTGAGGGGTATGAATACACTAGATATCAGCCTGTGAGCAGTATGAACAGTGTGTTAATCGTTAATGTCAGATATGTACTAAGTAAATAGCCTACATTAATTTCATGATGTATTAAACCACATTTATTTTGTTAAAAATAAACAAAATGATTAAATGTAGGGTGAATTGCCCTAATGTGGAACATTTTTGCATTTCAGACTTCGGGAATATATTGCGACATGAAGCCGGTACAATAAATCAAAATCCAGTAACATTCTGAAATCCCCAGGATGTGTCCTAATCAAACCAAAAGAGAACATGCAGATATTAAACTCATAAAAGAAATGGTAGACATATTAGTACTCTTAGTGCCAAGTTGTCTCAGACAATCTGTTTTCCTAATGTGCGACAGTTCTATGCAAAATGTGGGACACTGAAAAGTCTATATTAAAAAGCCTCAGTCACCTTCATTCATGTAATAAAAAAATCTCAGGCCAGTAACACTCAAAGCTACAGTAAATGTGCAATACCATGCTATGTTACTATTTATAATGTTATTGTTGTTACAACAGAAGATGTTTTTATTTAAATTGAAGTTAAATGCATCAATCTGGTGCACTGAGGGCAAAATTAGTAGATTTGTGGATACAGCTCTCAACACTCATATGAAACAGAACTGTTCTTACAATGTGTGTTGGAAGGTATTAAATTACTATGCATATTTTATTGTGTAAACACACAGCTGATCACCTGAGAGCTGCCGTTTCATTCAGAGCGTTTAAAAAAAACGACGGTCTGATTTCAACAACTCAATGTGTGATTATTATAGCAGTAATATTAGACACTAATAATACAGTAAACTATTTAACACTGTACATATTATTGTTTGCCCGTGGGATTAGGGTGATCGGTAGTGAGAGCCGCTGTATTTTCCTCCGGTCGGATGTGATATAAAAACAAAGCGATTATTGTTGTTGTTGTAAACTCACGTGGATTAAATTTAGTGCATTCATTTCAACTCGCGAACATATGATACATTAAATGAATGCGAGGATGACGATCGAACATCGTTTGTTTGACCCTGGATGCATTTCCTGATCTAAAAACATAGCGATGGTTTTGTACTTACGCCAACGTGAATTAAACATTATTTTGTTAAATAAAAACATGGTGATGTTTAGTAAATGATTACATGTCTCTTACTTAGCACAGAATATGATCCTATCCGTCACATATATGGATCTTAACAAATATCCGCTATATCAGATACCTGTAGATCAGCTGTTTATTTCACATGAGTTTCAGTGTGGCAGCTTTTCACGGCTCCCCCTGGTGGATCCATGATCCATTGCAGCTGGTTTCATTATAATTAAATGTATTTATCAAGGGGGCGTTTCAAGTCCTGCGGGGGGGTTTTCCTTATCAGCAGGGGCCCACCCCGTGCCGATCACGGACCCGCACGGGTAGGCGTCTGAAACAAAGCGCTACATCTGTAGTAGAGCTACATTATACAGGGAGCAACAGCCTGTGTTAAAGAAGCTAGCGGACGCCATTAGCCATTAGCCACACGCTAGTGGCGTAGCTCACAGAATGACATTAAAGTTAACTACACATAAAACAGTTTCAAAGACACATCTTAGATCGAAATATGACATCATCTGTGTACACACTACTAACCTGTTGAACAGGAGAAATGAATGAAGCAGAGGGAAAGTTGCTGCCATGTGTCTGTCCTCTTCTTCTTCTTCTTCTTCTTCTTCTTCTTCTTCTTCTTCTTCTTCTTCTTCTTCTTCTTCTTCTTCTTCTTCTTCTTCTTCTCTTGGACCATGCCGTTTCTCTAACGCTACACCGGAAGTGAGGCTAAGAACGGCGAACGTAAAGATAACAATACCATTAGCACTCCTAGTGGTGACTTTATGAACTGCAAACACATTATAACATTATAAAATGCCTTTAACACTAGAACCGCCAACGGGTAAATATTACCGGCAGCTGTTTTTTTATTGTATGTAACTTTTTTTCAATAAAATATTAACGTCTCCCAGTCCGTGACTTTTCCTGAAAGTGTGTTATGTAACACCCTGTGTTGTTAAAAATTGTCAATATGAAGTCAGATTGAAAAAATCGCCCAAAAAATTTATATTTATACCTATTTCCGCCTGCAGGTAATATTTACCTCATAGAAATGCAGCGCTCCTCGCGCTATTGATTTCGCGATCAAAATGATCAAAATACTACGGAGGGAAGATATTTTCGTTTGGAGGGGAAGCTCGCGAGTGTGTGCGTGTATACGTGTGTGTGTTTGTGTATTTTTGCGTTTGTGTGTATTGTGTTTGTTTCCCAGAGAAAACCCTCACGAGAAACACCCGCTGTTGTTATGCCTGCTGTGATGTTAAATTACTCCGTTCTCCGCTTGTAATTATGCCGTTACAAGCTTCAAAGTTATATTTATCATCTGAATTTGCCGAAACAAGTTTAATATTCTGAAAGGCAAGACTTTCTTTAATTTAAATCAGATGAAAACAAACTGTAACGGACCCTGCCGTGTTATCTATGATTACTATACTCTTACGTTCATAATTTCAGCCGGAGGGAGGGGGGGCGGCGCTGCTGGAAGAGCAGATTGCGAGTGAGAGGTGCTTGTCTTCGTCCCTTTACTTCAAGCTTCAAAAATGTATTTATCGTGTGATTTTGGAAATAAAAGTTTCATATTCTGAAAGCCAAGACTTTTTTTGTTTAAAATCAAACAAAACACCCGAACCCTGAAAAAATAGTTTTTTACGTAAATCCACGTTTATTCTGAAATGAGCCGTTGCGACTTCCGACTGATTTCGATAGAGCGGGTCACATATAATATGAAAAATTGAGAGTCCACAGATTATATTGGTATACATGTCATCCCTGTGCGATCAAAACTAACCGTTCTGTATGGTACATTGTACCTTGGAAATCAATAGCGGGTAAACTTTACCCGTTGGCGGATATAGGTATACAGCGACCTCTGGCGGTTCTAGTGTTAAGGCAGCACACTGTTTGAAGCGCTGCACATTATATAAACTAACGTTACACACGGCAACGACATTAACTGCAAACAGTCGTGACTTGTGTGAAGTGTAACATTAAACAATATATTAACATATTAAATACAACATTTATGACACCACTCGTTCCACTCAGTAACCCCCTTTGTTCTAAGACATGTGATAGTCTATACACTATCATCTTCTCCATCCATTTACACAAGTGTGATGTTACTGGGTAATGATCACTTCCTATGGTACAGTCACTTTTTACATACCATTCACACGATTTAACTAAACTATCCGTCACAAGTATGAGGTCCAAACATGATTGTGTCCCCCTATTCACGTCTATTCTTGTTTTGTGTCCATCATTAAGGCAAAAACAATGCCCTGTGAAAAGCCCTTTCCAAAGTCCTTTAAAAACTCATGCAGCAGTTGCATCTCAAAAGGCCTTAAGGGAAGGTTTTGTTACATTTTAAGGCGTAACCTTTGACATTTAGTTGGACCAGAGGCATCAATCTGCATGTACTTTCCGAGCCGGATCCAACAAGACCAAGCTCAAAGCCGTCGGATATTCCTTTGCACCGTCGAGGGTACTGTCGGCATGCAAATTTGACCTCTGACCTCGATTTTGACCTTGTCGAAGGTCGCAGGGTTCCCAAATGTTGCAAGCGGGTTCCACACAAGTTAAGCAATACACTTTCAAAGTCTCGGAGCGCCACGCACCTTTTTTCAATTTTTTTCATTTTCTACCCCTCCCGCACCACAAGCCTTAGCTTATGAGAGGATTTTGTGATAAAGTTTGACATTTAATTGAATAAACATTTCTGGGTGGGTTAGGGTTCCCATATTTCAGATTCCTGATCTGGGCCCTATTTAGAAGACCCTGAATACAAAATTAGGACCCCATATTCGGTTGACGGACACCCCGACATGACAAATATTACTGTGTAATATGTGGAAAGTGGGACCCCATATTGGGTTGACGGACACCCCCCCATGCAGTATAAGTACACACTAATGAGAAGAGCGCCATCTATGGTCCAATGCATGCATACACACTCATATGCTGTTTGTGTACTCATTTCGACTGCCAAGTGACGGTAAAAAGCCAAGGCGTTCCCATGGCCAAGTATGGTGTGCCCTCGAGGGTCAGAACCGACCATGGGGGCGAAAACAACTCTGTCTGCCTATTGATGAGCATCTTCAGAGGCTCTCACAGAGGCAGTGCTCTCCGTGGAAGAAGCACCCACAACCAGAATATAGAACGGCTCTGGGGTGACCTGTGACGAGGTGTGAGCAATGTCTATTACGACCTCTTCAACTTCCTGGAGAGTGAAGGCATAATAGACATAGACAATGACATGCATATGTGGGCCCTGCATTATGTGTCACGATCTGTCTTTATGGTGTTTTGTCTTGTCTATATCTGTTTTTGGTTTTCTGTCTAGTTTCCCTGGTGTGTCTGATTACTCGATTGTGTTCACCTGTGGCCCCTGTGTTTTCTCCTCCCTCCTCACCTGTGTCTTGTTTGTGTGATTAGTCTTGTGTGTATTTAAGTTCTGGTTTTTCTGTCTGTCTTTGTCGGTTCGTCTTGTGTATTGGCTTGTCCTCGCAGCAGGCTGCACGCGCACATTTATCTCCATACGGTTCAGTGCAACTTTAACAGGAAGAGTGAGTGAGTGAGAACGATTGAAAAAACGATTGGCTTCAGTCAGCGGAGGGGCTTCAACCGAAGGCCAAAAAACTGGGTACGGCCCGAAACACGGCCTCCCCTAACGGCCTTGCCGGTCGGGCTCCCCCCCACCGGTGCTGGGATCTGGTGCGGCGAGTGTTTTGATGGCAACAGCGGCTGGAGTGGAAAGGACTGCGGAGGTGCCGAACATGGAAGGCGGAAGGGCAAGTGACAAGGCGGATGAAAGGAAGGACAAAGAAAAGAAGAAGAGCAAGAACAAAGCAAGAAAGCAGGAGAGGAAGGAAAAGAGGGGAATAAGGAGAGGACGAGGTACAGTGTGGAATTAACTGTGGAAGTAGTTGTGGAAGGTGCACTGTCTATGATGGACCTGCTTAAAGGAATACAGAAACAGTGTGGGACAGTGGATGGATGCAGAGTGACGGGAGAACAGTATGAAGTGACGATGAGGACCGTCCTGGGGAAAATGAAACTAATGGAGGGGTTGAGAGTAAACGGGGCCGCGGTGCATGCAAAAAACATTATGAGCACCGATGTGACCGTCTCGTTCCTGCATCTGCCTGTTTATTTGCAGGATAAAACAATACTAAATAGGCTCGAGGAGTGGGGAGTTAAGCCCATCTCGGACATTAAAAAAAGAGTGTGGCCAGACTCGGACATTGCAGACGGCACGAGGTTCCTGAGAGTGAGGTTCAACAATGAGGTCCGCTCCCTGCCGTATTCCACGAAGTTCGACACTGTGAAGGGGGCGGAGTACTTTCGGGTCCTGCACAATGGCCAGGTTCCAGTGTGCAGGTTATGTATAAAGCCGGGTCACATCTTCAGAGAATGCCCAGACTTTAAGTGCCACAGGTGTTATGAGCAGGGGCACTATGCCAGGGAGGTTTGGAGCTGAGAGAGAGAGGAGAGAGAAGGAGAGAGAGGAGGAGGACGACAAGGAGGAAGACGAGGAGGAAGAAGATGAGGAGGAGGAGGAAGAAGAGGGGGGGGAAGGCGACGAGGGGGCCCCATGAGCAGATCAGCAGCGAAGATGAAGGTCCAGTGGTGGAGGACATCTCGGGGGCTTCGGTGATGGAAGAGAAGGCACCAAACGTGGAGAAGAGCAAGAAAAGTGCCAGGCAGGGCGGCGGAGGCGCCGATGGAAGCAGCAGAGGCGGCGACGGGAGCAGCGGAGGGGGAAAGAAGTTTTGGAGTCCTGAGGAGGTGGAAGACATCTCGGAGGCTTCCGGAATGGAGGAGGGAGAGCTGGGGGAGGACCCTGGGGGCGATGAGCAGGAGGAGGAGGAGAAGAAGAAGAAGAAGAAGAAGAGGAAGAGGAAGAAGAAGAAGAAGACGACCTCAGCGGAGAACGCCGGGCTGATTGCTGGACGAAAATCGGACAAGGAGAGGGAGGTGGAGAAAAGGAGAGCGGGTACAACAGAGGGGGAGCTCGGGAAAGCAACCAGTGAAAGGAAAAGATCTGTCGTGCTGAGAAATGACTCTCTTCCTGGGTGGCCTGGGTTGTGTGAAGACGGTCCTGTTTTATAGATTTCTGTTTAATGCGCATGTGCGGGCCTATGCGTAACCTTACAATTGTATATTCGTCAAAACGGATATTTCTTAGTTGAGCTCTGAATTAAAAATATTTTCATTCAAAAAATATATTGGAAAACAAATTATTATTTGAAAAAATAAAACAAATAATGTTAAATTGAATGAAAGGAGAATTATAAATTGGATGGAGTACAGCTCGAAAACCTTTTTTCAGTGTAGGTATGACAGTGTTGGCTAACAGGTCTAGTGTGAAACGTGAAAAGTGTGGAGTATGTGTCATATAAATGATTGCCTGATAGCAGTGCTTTTTTGTTTCTCGTATTCTGATTTTGTATTTTTGTTAACTATGATGGGATATTCAAGTAAGATCCAATTTTTTGTTTTTTGGCAATCTTCTTTTGGCTAATTGCATTAAGCTTCTTTTATTTTTGTCATGTTATGCATGATTATTATGTGTGATTGTTTTAAAAAATTGAAAATGTTGAATTGTGAATTTTCTAATTAAAAAAAAAAAAAAAAAAAGTCCTCGGTGAGTGTTCTGTGCTGTCAGTCATTTTTAGCCTTGAAATAAAGGAATTGCACGTTAATCTGCATTTGGGTCCTACCTGCTTCACACATCGTAACATTACAAATCGACCATTATGGACCCAGCAGACTCAGCCCATTTGATGCGACAGGCGGAATTTCTTGGATACTCTCTGGAGTACATTTTTTATACGTGGAAGGCGCCTCATCTAGACGGGGTAGAGAGGCTGCATTGAAGGAGGCACGTCAGGAGGTTGCTCGCATGCCCTGGCTCTGGAGCTTGTTGCCCGAGTGGCTTAGGGTTTTTTCACGTAGCCCCGAGTGCCAGTCTTCATTTTCTGACCCTTTCTTGGGGTCTGGTCTGGCGTTTGGAGGTCCACGAAGCCTCCAAAAGACTCCTATGAGACGCAAGGCCAGGGTTCCAGCCCCAGTTCCGGCTCCAGAACCGGCCTACAAGGCCATGGATCCATGCACCAGTACCGGCCCATGCAGCCATGCTTCCATTCTCCATTACCTGGCTTACACAGCCAGGGTCCAGGCTTCCGCTCCGCACCCAGCAGCAATGGTTCCGACTCCAGAACCGGTCCCCGCAGCCATGGTTCCGGCTCCAGAACCGGCCTATGCAGTCATGGTCCCTGCCACAGAACCGGCCCACACAGCCATGGTCCTAGCCCTAGTCATGGCCCCAGCAGCCATGGTTCGGGCTTCAGTACCGGCCCCAGTAGCCATGGTCCCAACTCCAGTTTCTGCTCCAGGACTGGCTCTCCGGCCGACGCCAGCTCCCCGTGTCCTGTCGGCGTACCGGCCGACTCCAGCACCTCGTCTCCTGTTGGCTCTCCAGCCGACGCCAGCTACCCGAGTCCTGTCGGCGTACCGGCCAACGCCAGCTCCCCGAGGCTTGTCGGCGTACCGACCGACTCCAGCACCTCGTCTCCTGCTGGCTCCCCAGCCGACGCCAGCTCCCGAGTCTTGTCGGCGTACCGGCCGACTCCAGCACCTCGTCTCCTGCTGGCTCTCCAGCCGACGCTAGCTCCCCGTGTCCTGTCGGCGTACCGACCGACACAAGTTCCTTCTCAAGACCCATGTCAAGTCCCCTCTCGACTTCCCTCTCATGTCCCCTCTCAAGCTACCTCTCAAGTCACTCCTCAAGTCCCCTCTCTAGTCCCCTCTCTAGTCCCCTCTCGAGTCACCGCTCAAGTTCCTACCCAAGTCCCCTCTCAAGTTTCCTCTCAGGTCCCCTTTCGAGTCTCTTCTCGAGTCACCTCTCAAGTTCCTACCCATGTCCCCTCTCAAGTTTCCTCTCAGGTCTCTTCTCAAGACACTTCTCAGGTCCCATCTCGAGTCTCTTCTCAAGTCCCCTTACAGGTCCTCTCTCGAGTCCCCGCTCAAGTCCCCTCTCGAGTTCCCTCTCAGGTCTCCTCTCGAGTTCCCTCTCAAGTCACCTCTCAAGTCTCCTCTCAAGTTCCTACCCGAGTCTCCTCTCGAGTTCCCTCTCAAGTCCCTTTTCGAGTCCTCTCTCGAGTTCCCTCTCAAGTCTCCTCTCGAGTCCCCTCTCAAGTCTCCTCTCGAGTTCCCTCTCAGGTCCCCTCTCGAGTCTCTTCTCGAGTCCCCTCTCAAGTCTCTTTTCGAGTCTCTTCTCGAGTCCCCTCTCAAGTCCCCTCTCGAGTTCCCTCTCAAGTCTCCTCTCGAGTCCCCTCTCGAGTCTCCTCTCGAGTTCCCTCTCAAGTCATCTCTCGAATTCCCTCTCAAGTCACTGCTCGAGTTCCCTCTCAAGTCTCCCCTCGAGTCTCCGCTCAAGTCACCTCTCGAGATCCCTCTCAAGTCACCTCTCAAGTCAACTGTCAAATTTCCTCTCGAGCCCTCTCTCGAGTCCCAACTCCATGTCCTGAGCCGTTGGAGGTCCAGCAGACTGCTCTTCTGCTGGGGGTCCTGCCAACCCTATGTCCTGTGCCGTTGGAGGTCCCGCAGACTGCTCTTCTGCCGGGGGTCCTGCCAACCCTATTTCCTGTGCCGTTGGAGGTCCAGCAGGCTACTCTCCTGCCGGGGGTCCTGCCAACCCCATGTCCTGAGCCGTTGGAGGTCCTGCAGACTGCTCGTCTGCTGGGGGTCCTGCCAACTCCATGTCCTGTGCCGTTGGAGGTCCCGCAGACTGCTCGTCTGCCGGGGGTCCTGCCAACTCCATGTCCTGTGCCGTTGGAGGCCCCGCCGACTACTCTCCTGCCGGGGGTCCTGCCAACCCTGTGTCCTGTCTCGTTGGAGGCCCTGCCGACTACTCTCCTGCCGGGGGTCCTGCCAACCCTTTGTCCTGTCTCGTTGGAGGTCCCGCCGTCAACTCTCCTGCCGGGGGTCCTGTGTCCTGTACCGTTGGAGGCCCCGCCGACTGCTTTCCTGCCGGGGGTCCTGCCAACCCTGTGTCCTGTTTCGTTGGAGGCCTCGACATTACATGTCTCGCCGGGGGTCCTGCCAACTCCTTGTCCTCTTCCGTGGGGAATATTGCCGACAACTGTCCCACCGGCTCTGGTTACTGTCCGGTCAACATCGGCTCCTGCCCGGTCCCCTGAGAGCTGTGGTCTTCGCCCCTCCTCAAACTCTGCCTTGCCCCCGAGCCATCCGCCCGAGAACCCCTTTTTGAACTCTGCCTTGCCCCCGGGCCGTCCGCCCGAATTCCCCTTTTTGAACTCTGCTTTGCCCCCGGGCCGTCCGCCCGAGATCCCTTCCTGGTCCTCTGCTTTGCCCCCGGGCCGTCCGCCCGAGATCCCTTCCTGGTCCTCTGCTGTGACCCTGGGTTGTCAGCCCAGACCCGTCCTCCGGACCCCCTCCACCCACCCTGGTGGCCCTAGTTTTGTGTCCCTCCTCCGGACCCCCTCCACCCACCCTGCTTGAGGTTTTGGATTTTTGTGGGAGGTTTTTTTAGGACGTCTGGAATCCGTCCCTTGAGGGGGGGGTTCTGTCACGATCTGTCTTTATGGTGTTTTGTCTTGTCTATATCTGTTTTTGGTTTTCTGTCTGCGTTGTGTTTTGTCTTGTTTAGATCTGTCTGTGGTTCCCTGTCGTTAGTTTCCCTGGTGTGTCTGATTACCCGATTGTGTTCACCTGTGGCCCCTGTGTCTTGTTTGTGTGATTAGTCTTGTGTGTATTTAAGTTCTGGTTTTTCTGTCTGTCTTTGTCGGTTCGTCTTGTGTATTGGCTTGTCCTCGGTGAGTGTTCTGTGCTGTCATTGTCATTTTTAGCCTTGAAATAAAGGAATTGCACGTTAATCTGCATTTGGGTCCTACCTGCTTCACACATCGTAACATTATGTCTATCTCCCGCGCATAAACCATGACCTACAGGGTTTTTTGGACCATTGGAACAATCATGGGTTGAGGACCGAAAGACACCAGAGTCCCATACAACTTTTTGTCCAAGGTTGCCTGGAACGGCAGGGCCAGACCACTTCTAAGATGCAGAGCCTCTTTGGTGGAGGACAAGGCGATGCTCAGGAGGAGCCAGAGAGAGAGAGGGTAGAGCTGATGCAGGAGAGGATGCTCAGGAGGAGCCAGAGAGAGAGAGTAGAGCTGATGCAGGGGATGTTGCATTGGACTGGCCAGAGAGGGTCACCGTACCTCGAAACCAACACCTGCTAAGCGATGAGGACATGGAGCAACTCACCGCACAGGTTGATCCTCTTGCTGGTCTTAGAGGAGATCTTGGACGTCATCCAAAATATACTGTCATTCATGGCAACATTGAATGTTGTCTGATTTTGTCACGGACACATATTTCACAGCGGCTCCCCCGCAGGCTGTTCTTTGGCCTTTGAACTCACACTAATTGCCTTTTTTAAAACTACTACTTTGCACATTTGTCTAGTGTGCAGTGTATATATGTTTGTACCTATGTTTTTATGTTGTAGTATTCGAGTACATTTTCCTTAAATAAATTACTTTGTTTAAACAATGGTCTCTGTCATTGATGTTGTGCAGTTACTAGCCCCGCTTGTGGCCTGCACGTTGCCACGGTGACTGGGCTTTATATAGTCATCCATTGGGATGTGTTTTTGACAAATAACAGTCCAGACCTCATGGGGAAATTCAATAATAGCCACTAAATGTTTTTTTAAAGAAAACATAAGGTGTTGACATTGATATATTACAAAACATATCCCTGAGTTTAACATTGTTCATTAGTGCCACGGTACATAAGCACATACTGTAGGACAGCAACAAAAAAAATAATAATGCACATATGCATTGCTGCCTGAGAACATGCACAGCTTGAAATGCTATTAATATCTGCATGAAGTTTAAAAAATGCTCTTGTTTCTTTTACTAATTACAATGCTTTTCAACATGTATCTATCCATTTTCATTCAGCTTTCATACGCAATTCTGTTTCTTGGTGAGCTTGACAGTAATTCTTGACTCCAATGAGGAGAAGAGGCTAACATTAAGTTTATAATGTAATCTCTGGATGTTCTCAGACATCCAGGATATGTTCTTGTGAGTACCTGGGCATAATTGGGAATTGGGAATTGATCACGTTTTCAGGTTCGTTTATTTATTTTTTAAAACTGATAAAGTTATACATTTGGTGTTCTAAGACCTGGGATGTATGTCATACACGTGTGCCATGGCATACACTGGGAACTACACTGTGTTGTGTGTCCACTTGCACTTCATCCCCTAATCACCCTGTTTGTATATAAGTCCTGGTTTTCTGTCCTGTTCTTGTCGGTTCCTTGTTTGTCTATGTCATGAAGTTCTGTTTTTTCCGTGTTGATTGTTGTTACTTGAGTTCCTGTTCTGCCTGTTAAATATACATGTTTGTTAAGTTTTCTGCTATCTCCAGTCTCTGCATTTGGGTCCAACCACTCCTTGCTTCACATGACAATGATTGATTTGTACTATATATCGAATTGCTGTTTTTGCCATTATTGTATTGTTATTAGTGCTTTTGCAGGGAATTATTATTATTATTATTACTTTAAATCTCATAGATATTAACACTATTATACATATGGCTGAAATAATCATCATCATTAATTGTTTTGTGATATTATGTCCCTCTTGTTTTCATATATATATATTAGGGCTGTCAAATGATGTCAATGATCCATAATTGACAGAAGCTTGTGTTTACACTGACCTGTTACTCATATATTAATGTCTTTGTAACTTCAGTAAACCACTACCTCACTAATTTCTTTCATTCATCACGGTTCAGTAAACTAAGTGATACATGAACCAGTTTGAAAACAGCTAAGCTCCCTTTCTCTTTTGTCCATACACTTGGCCCTTTCTCTTTTCCATGTGGAAAATGGCAGCTGCATATTTTGCTTTTCTCATCTGCTCGTCTACAATGAGAAAATTATATGATTAATTACTAATAATCATTTAAACCTATTATTACCAATATTTCACAAATTCTTCATGTAAACTTAAGAGCACAGCTGTATGTTGAGTATGTCAACTTTGCTTGGTTCATCTTACCGGGGGGCAGCTATGCAGTTGAAGGCAGAATGAATGAAGGCAGAATGAATTTATTATTGACTCAGAATGAAGCACAACTTCATGTCATACAATACATTGGCTTTATTTGTAATTGTGTAAAAAAATAAAGCATTGATTAGCAAGCAGGACCTGCAGGAACAGAGAACGGTGATGGATGGAGCTGGGAAGAGAGAAGAATAAAGGAAACAGATCAACTTTATTATCGGATATTAAAAATTCAATTTCAAAACAAGTTGCCGCTCCTACAGTTTTCTAGTATGTAAAGATGATTTCACATGACCTATGCAAAATATCACACTCAATACATGTGAGTCTCTGGGGGGTGCATTGTGCTTTTGATGTATATAAATAATATACCATAACCAAATACTATTACGTACAGTGGAAGTCAGGTTGCCAGAGCAGGTCAGTGTGCATGTTCCTCAGGGTCTCAGCAGTTACAGGTGAGGTAAAGGAAATAAAAGAGAAAAAGGTCAGTAACAACACTTTAAAGTAACAACACTTTGAATAATTATCTCTTTTAATAATTTTCTATCAGTAATCACTCAACTACTGTCTTTCCAACAAACAGATTGACTCACTATCATTACAATGAAACACGTCCAGAAGAATGTCATGCAAAGCTGCCAGCCTTCCTTCCTTCCTTCGACTCTCCCTGAACTGCCTGATCTTTTAATGTTCAATGTTAACCATTTGTGCAGATAGCATTAAGTAGAAAAGATCGCCGATGCTAATGTGGCGTTAGCCTACCTCCCGCCCCCTTAGCACCTGGTGGAGGGGGCGATAGGCTACTCTTCAAATGTTTCACAAAATACTTACCATCATGAATACATGTTGGTTTACTTCATGTTAAGGCTAATACAAATGACAAGGCTAAGTAATGTAATGCTAACTAACGTGCTCGCTACTAGCTAGGTAGCTAACTTGACTATGTTCCATGCAAAACATGTATATTACCTGATATGTTTGGTCCAACGACTCCTGGTCCTTTCATCAGACGGGAAGCGATAGAACGAGGTATGATCACTTTTGTGATTCCAACCTGGTACAAAGCACACAGGCATCTTATAAAAGTGAATTTATTGGAGCAACCTCTGGAGGGAATAAATCAGTTATGATCTTCTTCTTCTTCTTCTTCTTCTTCTTCTTCTTCTTTTTCTTCTTCTTCTTCTTCGCTTTAATTGTGAGTCGCAACCAGTCTTTATCGCATATGACTTCACTTACGCGACCCAAAAAATGGGATTTGTAGTCTTTCTAGTTGCGTATTTTTCATAGTCTTATATTTCAACAGTTTTACGACAAACTGTGACTTTTTTTACATGGAAATGATTGTTTAAGATTGACAAACATCATATGTGTCATTCGTGGCACAATTCAAACGGGATCAAAAGATAACTTTTCTCTCTCCATTGACTTCAATGTATAATTTTCCGCTTCCGGGGTCCCATGGACCGGAAGTAGATGGGCGTGACTTCACCTCTCTATTAAGACCCCACGGTTTGATGATTGATAGGTGTGTGGGCTGTCTTTCATTTTGACACGCAGAAAAATGTTATAATAAACATAGATACTGTATGTTAAATGGATATATCCGCCTTCTTTCATTTACCTTTCCATTCCCACAACAATATACATAAAGAAATGGCATTGTTTGGACATAGTTCGAATGGTGATGAATGATGATTAATTAATTTTTAAGATGTGATTAATTTGATTACAATTTTTAATTGTTTGACAGCCCTAGTTTATTTTAAATGCTGAACTACAATTTGTTTTAATGGAGTACAATTGCTAAATGCTATGTTAGAAATACTAACCCTTCAAATACTGTATCACAACTTGAACATAAAAATAAGGACATGAGAATGTTAATTATATTTGTAATAGTACCTGTTTGTTATAAAAGTTAGTAAAAATGATTACAGAAAGTATATTATGCATTAAAAATAAACAGAACATATTTACAGAACATTAAATCCGGTGTAGGTACCATATGTGCACGGCCTACCCGGCTTGTACCATCCATGTTTGTACAGCTTGTACCCACTTGTTCTTATTATACATCCATGGTGTCACTCCACGGAGTTCATCCGCGTTACGGAGGGGTAGGGTGTAGGGCGTGGTTCGAGATTGGGTCTTAATGTACCTGCCCGCGAGATATTGGACAAAAGAAACACAGCTAGTAGTGTCAACTAAATCCATAGTATTACAACAAAAGTGCTTTAAACGTGGTAAATTACGAATTTTTGTTCTCAATCGCCAAGTACGGGATTGAATATTAATTTAGTTTAGATTAGATTTATTGTCGCCAGGGGGGAATTCATTTGCACAGCTCTGTGAAAACAATATGAAATCAACAAAAAATAAGACAGACATCTACAGATAGCACCACACATGATGGTTAATTGTTGTTATTTAGGGCTGCAATGCCTGTATGGATCAGGTGTTTGCCAAAGCGAGCCCTTTTACTATAATAATAATAATAATAATATGTTATTAGGCCTATGTATTATATAAACCGTATTGGTACAATGAGCGACATCTAGTGACGGATTTTGCAACATTGATTTAATTTTTCTCATGGCAGGGCTAGAGACAAACCAAGGGACTTTATTTTAATTTTTAATCTGTGTCAGTCCATTTTATCCAATATTTCATTTGGTTTATATATTAGTCACTTTCTTATGAAATGTCAGGTTTTAGGCCTTGGTTTAAACATTCAATCCTGAAAATGTTTTCTTTAATCCTGACATGACTAGAGTAGATAGTAAGTAAGCAAGTAAATCTGTATAGGAAAATGAGTTAAGGGATAGGAAAAAAGGTTATGGTATAATTACAGAGCCTGTCAATTTCTAAATTGAGGAAATCAATGTTAGTCTGTTAACCAAAGTGCAGCCATCTAATAATATGTACTATCTATTGTTAAATATCAGAGGAAAATAACAGAATGAGAGGGGTAAATCCGGAATAAAAATAAAGAAGGAAAGAGATTGTAGAGCAGTGAGAAGGAAAAAAGCTTGGTGTGTCAAATAATTATATTGCCAGTATTTGTCGTTGTTGTGAAAAAGAAATCGCCCCTTGGATTTTTTAACAGCCCCCTCAGTCATTTTATCCTGGAGCCGGGCCTGATTAAAGCTAATATTTATTTATACAACTGTGACTACAATCTTTAGAAATCCAATTAATTATCCCTTCGACACTCTATACTCTTGATTTATCAGTCATCACACCACTAAAAACTAAACAGTGTTTTGGTTTCAAATCTTTTAATACATGTTTTCAGGCTGATTCTCGAGCTTGAAACAGTGTTGTTTACTGCTGAGGGGCGCCCATGACCACTGGTCCAACAGAAACCACGACCTTTGACTGAGCCTTGCTCTTGTCCGCAGCCGGAACGTCTCTCCCTACACACAGACATAAAAACAATGTCAGAATACAATACATATTTTACATGAGTTCTGCAGGTTATACATTCATCTCTTACTTTTTCTGAAGCATGATGGTTCACAGGAGCGACCCGCTCCACTAGTGCACACGGCTGTGCTGCAGTGAATGAACACCTGAACAAGAAATATAGTGTTGGCAGAGCAATACAAAAATAAATAGTTGCAGCAGTAAACACTAGATTTAACAATTACCTGTTCACTCAGGGGTTCCATTGAATTAGGGTTGACAAAGGTAAACATTTTGAGAATGAAACGCCTGAAGTGACTTGGACACTCTAGACCAGATGACGGCCCGACCGGAACCAGTTCGGACAGGTAGCGATCATCCCTGTATGGACACCTGGAGGAAAGAAAAATGATATCAAGAAGCAACAGTGAAATGAAATACAATAAAGACACCAGTCATTTGAGCCTGGTGATATAAGCTATCAACATTTTGTTGCAGGATGGAAAATCCAAATATATTTTTGAAGTTGTTGAGAAACATATAGTGTGTTGTTGACCAGAGAGCACCGACACATTTATTTTTCAACTCTAAAATGTCCAATATTAAGAAATGTCTTTCAATGTTGCCTTCAAAATTCTATTAGTATTGATCGGACTATGGTATTCATAAGATTATATTCAGTTTTCTCAATGAGTAAACAGACGAACAGCAAGGTGAACAAGGTGTAAATTGGTGTTTTAGTTACCCGTCTATCAGAATGTCCCACTGAGGCAGACTGTGAGGGTTAGGGCTTGTAGTTGTCCAACAGCGACCAAGAGTCAGGACGAGGTTGGGATCCGTTTTTTCCAGGAGTTGAACCTCCACATACACAGGGTCCCTCAGTACTTTGGTCACAGGATAGTCTGTGTTCGTGTAAAATGATGTATAGGCCACATCCACTGTGAGAGCAGAGACAGGTTAGTATGACAGCCAGTAACATAAAATGATCTACAAACAGGCTGCACACACTTACCTTCATTACAACCCTTTGTAATACATTCGCCATTAGCCAACCTCAGGTGTACACTGATGGGTCCCTGGGCAGCGACTGGTAGGGGAAGGTTTACAATATCTAATACTTCTATAACCAAAGTCTCAACAGAAGTACCGATGTACCTGCACTGGAAAAGCAAGCTAAAAGAGAAAACTGGCATTACTTTGCTTGGTCAGATCTTTTATTTTGACACTAAAAACGTATTGAAATAAGTACCACCTACTCATAGTGGCTGTCCCTGGTAATGGCTCCACGATTCCCAACCCCCACTTCAAATGAGGAAGACATCCTATTCTCATAGATTATAACACCAGTCTCTTCCTATTAAAAGTAAATAGGATAACAGTGTTTGAAAACTATCTGTATTAGCTGAAAAGTAGAGAAAATCAGGCTTACCATAACAACAGAGCCACAGGTAGAAACAGGAAAGTTGTAGATGGCAAAATCTGAATTAGAATCAACATGTGTACAGCCTAGCCCTTGTCCCAACAGTGAGATTGACTCGAGGTCAATGTTGGGCAGAGTGGCATCTTTGGCCACAACCACGATGAACTGGGCATCCTTGGTGCACTGGACAGTCACTGGTGGCACAAAAACAGGTATGGATCAAAGTTGTTTGTAAAAACAAAAAACAGAAAGATTAAACACTTTTTTTTTTTATCAACTATTTATGTCCAAGCATGACAGCCGTTTAGAATCCTCACCTGCCTTTCCATAGTAACACTGGTGTCCATCAAAGCAGCAGTTTATAATTTCACACCCAGCGGCAGAGATATCAGAACTTCCACATGGGATTCTCACGTGTTCTGCAACGACACAACTCTGTGCTGCAGGCTGCTTTGCCACAATTGGTTTGTAAACTGAAGGTGTCTTTGGCACCTGCGTTTTCTGATCATTTTCTAAAGATTGTTTAGGAAACGCTGACCGTGGACCTGGTTGAACCTGCAGCATTTGATCAAACTGATGGCTCCATGGTGGTGATGACTGTTTAGGGAGCCATTGTGGATGTTGATGTGGATGTGGAAGGATCCGTGGTGGATGTGGATTTGTAGGGATCCATTGTGGATATGGATGTGGAGAATGTTGATGATGAGAATGTTGACGATGAGAACTTCGACGGTGAGAACTTTGATGTCGAGAATGTTGACGATGTCGAGGACGTGAGGTCCGTGGAGAAGGTTCTTGCCAGCGTGAGTTCTGAGCTTTTTCTTGATCTTGGGCTCTAACTGAGCATCCTAGCAATGCTAGTGCCACTAAACAGGTGAAACTCCAGTACGTCGCCATGATTTCACAGCAATTTGACCTGGATGGTCCCCAAGAGTACTAAGCCTTGCTGCCACATTTATATGTGACTAGGTCTGATGTTTGAAAACCACTCCTCTTGAGGCAAAATAACCTCCAATCATAGCTTCCTTTCTTTTCAAAAGCCAATCAAAAGCTTTAGGGGTGTATCATGTAATGTTTATTTTTTATTATTCGGATGGATGATTTGATAATGCTCTTGGAAAAGTAACAATATCATTTGCGTGGGTGTTTTAAGGGGATAAAACATGTGTCCTTTCAAGTCAGGCCAGTTGACAGTTTGACATTTAAGTATCTATTGACAAGTCCAACATTTGGGTCACAAAAACCTTTTTAAAGGTCGTTGTGGCCTCAAGCTTTATTTGTCATTAAATGTTTATTTTGCAAGGGCACAATGGAGAACATATTGATTTTCTTTGGATCTGTAGCAAAGTTTGCCATAATATGCAGTCAACCCAATCTAGGTATGTGGTTATGAGCATATTTACATATATATGTATTTTAGGGATGCACGATAACTATCGGTCCGATATTAGGAATTATGACGTCATCCCGATAAACCCCCGATAATATACAATATATTTTTTGGGTACAAAAAAAGAAAAAAATACTGCGGTGTGGGTGGATTGGGATGAGGGGCGCTTGTTTTTCACTCGGCTCCTCCCGTTTTGCCAGTAGTGTGGTATAGTGGTTTAGGAAGAGGGGAGTTCTTCACAAATCCAGCGCTCCCTAATACTTCGAACCTGATCAGTCACCTGAAACATCGCCACGATGGTGTGTTAAAAGGGAGCTGCCTGGACGCTGCAATCATGTTGCACACTATCCGTGCTGAGTGTGCTGACTTTTCGTACAATGTCCCACTGTCTGGCTTCCTGCATAAAGTCAAGTGCTCGGCGCAGTTGTGGCGAAATGTCGCTCCTCTGTTTTCATTTAAACAGCTCCTTATATCCGTTAGCGAACAACAACAACAATGCACGTAAGGTCTCTCTCTCGCTCGCTCGGGCCACACATACAGTACACACACCCTCCTGGTCCTCCAGATGGCCAGTCGGTGCCTGCCGGTGAGCGTGGAAGTGTGGTCTGCCACAAGCGGGCGGCAGGAGCGGGGCTGTCAGCATCAGCTTGTAGATGGTATTTTAAAATCGATGCGCTCTGAAACTCGGGGCGGCCAAGGAAAAAAAATACACATGCGTTAATCGCGTTTAAATAATTAGTGGCGTAATTTTTTTTTGTTATCGGTATCGGTCTCTTGAAGCAGGAAGTTATCGGTATCGGTTTCAAAAAACCAATATCGTGCATCCCTAATATTTTGTTTGCTAAGCAGAGAGCTGTTAATCCTGATGTATGATATCTGAACGCCTCCCTGTTTGAGACTGATTTATGGAATTATAATTGTGTCAGTGTGTAATATGAAAAATAGGTTTTAGGCATAATGTGTAACCAAATTATTATGCTTAAATGATTTATAGTGCACAACATGTTTTATTTTGTTGCTCAATACCTTTGCAATTATCCCAAAAAGTGCAAAAAGAAACCCCCCTCACTTGACTCATTGTTAAGGCGTCCCACAGGTAGGTTAGAGACATTTTGAGAATTGGATAACCCCATCAACTAATGCGCAAGTTCAACCAGGAAGACCGTCTTTTCTCATTAATTTACTATGTCTATGTTACTACTCTCTCTCCTCCTCAATAAGTGATCGGGGGCGTCACTCCCCAGCTTAACCAATCACTTTGCTCTATTCTCACAAGCCTATCATAGCGCTCCGCTAAACCTTTTGAATCTGCTCTCCCCCCTCTGACAGCTGTCATTTCAGGTGACTCAACACAACCCTCCTCCACCCCTTTTCACCTCCTGTCCCTCTGAATTTAGGGTCAAGCTAAGCCACTCCTCTTCTGACCGACCCAACTATGCATTCACCACCACCAGTATCTAGACCCCGGGGGGGGTTTCATCGGATCGGTTCTCCCTTCCTGAATGATACTCCTGCACAACGGGGCCTAATCGCCAAAACTCCATTACATTCATTTGTGTATTCCTGGCAATAAATATGTATTCTTACCTCAAAACCGTCTCTCCTGATTGAAATGGAGTTGGGGAGATGTGCTCCTTGTCTTTGAAAGTAACACTCGGATGCTGGCATGCTGCTGTAGGTAAATTGGTTAGAAAAGGTGAAAATACTTTTTATCCATTTGTTACACATTTGCTCTTGTTTAAAAAAGAAAAGGCAAGGACAGGGACACCACTTGTTTCTATTCATCTTGGTAAATAACGCCAGCTCTCTTTCTGAAAATATTGCACCGGCTAGTTGGCCAACATACTATTCAGCCACGAGGCCTTATAATCTTCTGAAAAAAAACTGAAATATAACACCCTTTTCATTTTTTAAGTCATTGCACAAATCTCCATTAAAAAGTCACCTTATAAAGCCAGTTAAGTGTGATATTAATAATAATAATAATAATAATTTCAATTTATATATTAACTTGCTGACTACTAATCAACCACCATAACCTGGCCGTGGCAGTAGTATCAAGGATTCCCTTTCAATCACATTAGTATGCATTAAAAGTGACACGACCCCAATTATGCAAATGAGCTAAGACCCGCCTCTCATTGTTCGAGATCCTTTGATGTGAGTGGGTACAATTATGTTAATGAGCTAAGTCCCGCCTCCCTTTGTTCGAGATCCTTTGATGTGAGGGGTGAGGTGTTATAACAGGTAGGTGTGAAAAGTATAATCCTTTGATGTGTTGATTAAGGCAGTCTCTTTGCAGTTATGTTGTCTGGGCCCCTGCCCCCTCACACCCCTTTGTAGTCTAATCCTTTGATGGGAGGGGTTGAGGTGTTATAACAGGTGGGTGTGATATAAGCCTCTGATGTTAATCTAGGTGTTGATTAAGGCAGTCTCTTTGAAGTTATGCGTGAGACTGTCTGGCCCCTGTCCCCTCAGAGTTGTCTAATCTAATTAGCCTTTGATGTTTGCCCTTTGATGTGAGGGTTGAGGTGTTATAACAGGCAGGTGTGATTTCACACCGGTGTGTTATAAGCCTCTGATGTTAATCTAGGTGTCTCTTTGAAGTTATGCGTAAGACTGTCTAGCCCCCGCCCCCGCCCCCTCCCAGCCCAGGACTCTTCCCCTTTTCACCACCCCTTCCTGTCACACGATATGAGGCCAGTAGATAGTGGGGGGGTGGAATTAGGTGAAAAAAGAAATACGCTCAAACTAAACAAAAAGCCAGTCATTTCCACTCACCAAGTCACCTTTCAAAAAAGAAAAATGGCCAAGAGACGCCTCGATATGGGTTTAATCAGCGAGACACCTGTGACAATTTACCGCCATCCGTCCGGAGCGCCAGTCAAGAAACGAATGCAGCATCTGTGTCGGGTTCAGACGCCTCCAGCCGAAGATCTGTGCACAAACTTATCTCGTGCCCTCTTTTGGTCATGTGCGCGCGTTCATGTGTGTTGGAGGAGGGGCTCTGTGAGGAAGTGGCAGATTTGTTTTCCGGTTGTGTACTTTCAAATACGTAAAGAGGGAAATAATAAAATATCCTATTGCCCCCATGATCTTTGTCTTTTTTATAATTACTTCACACAACTAGAAGGAAGCCCAATATGAAGTTATATGAGGTTGTATGGGGGTAATATTAGAATTTGCTGTATGCAACAAAAACAGAGAAGTTTAAAAAAAACAAAACGTTTCTCTGATGTATTCACTCCAGAGCGGCTCCAGTGGGGCTGATCATAACAAAAGAAAGGCTGTAAACACTTAAAATACTTAATCAACAGTCTGAAGGTAAATTAAATTAGTCATTTACAAAACATATAAGGCTTTTCTGTCTACTGAAGATCAATGCAGGGGCAGAGTTTCACTCTGTGGGGGGCAAAAGATGCATCGTTAATCACCTGGACAAAGGACTCTTTAAAGCAGAGACATGGTGACCCACATACCTGGATATCAGCAGGAGACTCTTTAAAGTAAATACATTATAGGGTTAAAATAAGATATATATGTGGTGGAATTAGTTTAAAACAGTCACCTTACGCTTTTAGTAGTTTTTAAAAATGATTAGTGTTAATTAAGGGCTATTGTTATTTTGGTTTATAAGGAGATAGGAGTTCAACTTTAAACATTGCACAGGATCATTCTAAGAAGAGTGAGAGGGCTAATGAGCCAGCACCATACCTCCTCTATGCATTTTCTTGACCTGTATCTGATCTTGAAAAACTCTGGTAAGTACTTTTTTATCTTATTTTATAATATCATGTAATTATTAAAAAAAAAAATAATAATTGGAAGGGGTTAAACTACTCTATTATGTGGATAGTATATTATTAGATACTTAAACATGTTATGTTTTTTCTGTTTACAGAAGAGACACTGTATGCTGAAATCTACTCAAACAGAGTACTTCATGGTAGTGGTCAGCTTTTAAACACAAAAGTGTATCTTTCAGTAACTTTTTGAGAGAATTAAGCAGAAATCTGTCAAATGTTCAAAACAGCCTTGTTTCACTGAAATAGCCTCAACATCACAAACTGCCATTAAGAGTCAGATTCTTAACACATTCGAATGACACAAAGTACTTCATTATCTACTTTTCAGCTTTTAAAAAAGAAAAGTGTATCTTTCGGTAACTTTTTGAGAGAATTAAGCATAAATCTGTCATATGTTCAAAACAGCCTTGTTTCACTGAAATAGCCTCAAAATAACAAACTGCCATTAAGAGTCAGATTCTTAACGAAATCTACGGACACAAAGTACTTCATTATCTACTTTTCAGCTTTTATACACAAAACTGTATCTTTCAGTAACTTTCTCAGAGAATTTAAGCATAAATCTGTCAAATATTCAAAACAGCCTTGTTTCACTGAAATAGCCTCAAAATGACAAAACTGCCATTAGGAGTCAGATGCTTGAAGAAATCTAATAAAACAAAGTACTTCATTATCTACTTTTCAGCTTTTATACACAAAAGTGTATCTTTCAGTAACTTTCTCAGAGAATTTAAGCATAAATCTGTCAAATGTTTCAAAACAGCCTTGTTTAACTGAAATAGCCTCAAAATCAGAAACTGCCATTAAGAGTCAGATGCTTGACGACATCTAATGACACAAAGTACTTCATTATCTACTTTTCAGCTTTTTAAAAAGAAAAGTGTATCTTTCAGTATCTTTTTGAAAGAATTAAGCATAAATCTGTCAAATGTTCAAAAAAGCCTTGTTTCAATGAAATAGCCTCAACATCACAAACTGCCATTAAGAGTCAGATGCTTGACGAAATCTACTAAAACAAAGTACTTCATTATCTACCTTTCAGCTTTTATACACAAAAGTGTATCTTTCAGTAACTTTCTCAGAGAATTTAAGCATAAATCTGTCAAATGTTTCAAAACAGCCTTGTTTCACTGAAATAGCCTCAAACTCACAAACTGCCATTAAGAGTCAGATTCTTAACGAAATCTAATGACACAAAGTACTTCATTATCTACTTTTCAGCTTTTAAAAAAGAAAAGTGTATCTTTCGGTAACTTTTTGAGAGAATTAAGCATAAATCTGTCAAATGTTCAAAACAGCCTTGTTTCACTGAAATAGCCTCAAAATGACAAACTGCCATTAAGAGTCAGATTCTTAACGAAATCTAATGACACAAAGTACTTAATTATCTACTTTTCAGCTTGTATACACAAAAGTGTATCTTTCAGTAACTTTCTCAGAGAATTTAAGCATAAATCTGTCAAATGTTCAAAACAGCCTTGTTTCACTGAAATAGCCTCAAAATCACAAACTGCCATTAAGAGTCAGATGCTTGACGAAATCTAATGACACAAAGTACTTCATTATCTACTTTTCAGCTTTGTAAAAAGAAAAGTGTATCTTTCGGTAACTCTTTGAGAGAATTAAGCAGAAATCTGTCAAATGTTCAAAACAGCCTTGTTTCACTGAAATAGCCTCAAAATCACAAACTGCCATTAAGAGTCAGATGCTTGACGAAATCTACTAAAACAAAGTACTTCATGATCTACTTTTCAGCTTTTATACACACAAGTGTATCTTTCAGTAACTTTCTCAGAGAATTTAAGCATAAATCTGTCAAATGTTTCAAAACAGCCTTGTTTCACTGAAATAGCCTCAAAATCACAAACTGCCATTAAGAGTCAGATGCTTGACGAAATCTAATGACACAAAGTACTTCATTATCTACTTTTCAGCTTTGTAAAAAGAAAAGTGTATCTTTCAGTATCTTTTTGATCACAAACTGCCATTAAGAGTCAGATGCTTGACGAAATCTACTAAAACAAAGTACGTCATTATCTACTTTTCAGCTTTTATACACAAAAGTGTATCTTTCAGTAACTTTCTCAGAGAATTTAAGCATAAATCTATCAAATGTTTCAAAACAGCCTTGTTTCACTGAAATAGCCTCAAAATCACAAACTGCCATTAAGAGTCAGATTATTAATGAAATCTAATGACACAAAGTACTTCATTATCTACTTTTCAGCTTTTAAAAAAGAAAAGTGTATCTTTCGGTAACTCTTTGAGAGAATTAAGCACAAATCTGTCAAATGTTCAAAACAGCCTTGTTTCACTGAAAAAGCCTCAAAATGACAAACTGCCAAACCCTCTGGAGTCGGTGGATGCGCAGGCGCATTCAGGTGCGCATAATTTTACATAATGAATCATATATTTTCGATTATAAGGAGTAGAAATATGATTCAGATATCCGCGGAATCGCTGGAAGAGTAGCTTTCCAGCGGTATCTCCTGTGAGACTGTAACCAGGGCACTGCAGCCAATATGGCCGCTCAAAGCAGCTTGATTTTACACTGTGTGGGATTGGTGGATTTGTGTGTCCGTCAAGGAAATCTCGGCCGGCAGCCATCACGGTCTGAAATGACCAATGGACATCGAGAAATCACTAAGGGCCTACCCACAGTGTTGGGAAAGTTCACTTTCTACATGAACTAGTTCAGTTCACAGTTCACACATTTTAAAATGAACTAGTTCAGTTCATAGTTCATAATTCAAAATGTTGAACTAAAGTTCATGGTTTCAAAAATGAACTAATTTATAGTTCATAGTTCTTTTTTCAATACGTTGCTGCGAGCTATTATTTGTCTCCTGTACGATGTTAATGGGCCATTTCAATGTTTACAATATCCTCAGAGGGCCGTACAAGTTATTGACCTCTGCTTAAAAAAACTAAAATCACAGCCCATTCATTTCATGCTGTGCAAAGAAAAAGCAACCTCTTAATCCAGATATCTCACCATGACTTGCGCATGCATGCACGTGCACGGTGTGGCGTGACCACCAAAACAGAAAGATATGGACACAAGATGTGTGCAAATGTATTTAGTTTCCTATCCATGTGAACATGATTTAAGTGGGGGGGGGGGGGCTAACCTCCTCTAGGGGGGTCCGGGGGGCATGCTCCCCTGGGAAGATTTGTTGCACTTTGAGAGCAACATTAGGAGATATATGGACACATCTCTCAACACCCAAACACAACTGTAAGCAGATTTTCTTTTAATTTATGGATATTTGACAAATCACTCCCCTTTCAAACTGTATTCTTCTTTATTAATAACTGTCATATAGTATTTTATACCTGTTTACTTTATTCTCTTATTTTTTTTATAACTATAATGATCCTATAAAGATGTGCCTTTACCTCACTGGTTGTAGACAAAGCTTCTTATATTCGTTAGCATAGCTAGCTAACCAGATGCTAATGATAACAACACAGTTATTGACTGTCTGATCAGTGTGACAGATGAGCAGATCGCCACTGGGCTTTCAACTAAAGACACAGACACGCAGAAACTGCGGCATGTGTATGGACTTATCGGTACTGCCATTTCTGAAGTGCTGGAGCGGCGTTCTGGTGCTCTCCGTCAGAACTGCACCCCTGTCAGTCGAGACATATACCACGTGATGACACGTTAGGCTCGTGTTGTGTTCAAGGACCCTGACCTTGGCCAGGAAAAACAGGCACTCGCTTGTTTAATTTTTTTGCGGTCTAGATTTCTTTCATTTTTTTATTTTTTGCGTGTGTTTATAAATTACCTCGAGGGCCGTACCAAATTGTCTCGCGGGCCGTATACGACCGGAGGCCGGAGGTTCCCCACCCCTGCCGTAGAGTCTCACTCTGAGCGAGTGCTGCTGCAGCTGCTCTCGGCTTCGTCCATACTAATTCATTCATTCATTCAATGCTCGCCGGTTCCGCGGTTCCACATTGTTTGTTGTGAGGAGTCTGATATATTTAGTATATTTATATTTTAGTGCGACAGCCAGGGGTGACAGGCGCGTACGCGTCACAGGCAGCTTGCTGTTGCCAGATTGGGTGGTTTTCCGCATTATTTTGAAGCCTAGTTTTAACTGGGTTTTCGGCTGAAAGGCATATGAAATCTGGCACACTTTTGAACGCCGTTATAATACAGTGCTGAGAATGAACGCACTTTTGAACGCCGTTATACAGCGCTGAGAATGAACGCGTTCTTAATTACGTTCATCTAGCGGAAATACAGTACGTTCAGTTCACGTTCGCCCAAAATATGAACGCGTTCATGAACGATCGTTCATTGAACGCGTTCAGGTACATCACTGCCTACCCACCATGTAAAAACAACATAAACCTTGTGTCTCCCATCAGTGTACGTCTGTGAGGAGAGAGAGAGAGAGAGAGAGACAGAGAAAATGGCTAAAAAAACTTTACAGTCGCCGACCTTTTAGCTTTTTAAAAAGAAAAGTGTATCTTTCAGTATCTTTTTGAGCACAAACTGCCATTAAGAGTCAGATGCTTGACGAAATCTACTAAGAAAAAGTACTTAATTATCTACTTTTCAGCTTTTATACACAAAAGTGTATCTTTCAGTAACTTTCTCAGAGAATTTAAGCATAAATCTGTCAAATGTTTCAAAACAGCCTTGTTTCACTGAAATAGCCTCAAAATGACAAACTGCCATTAAGAGTCAGATTCTTAACGAAATCTAATGACACAAAGTACTTAATTATCTACTTTTCAGCTTGTATACACAAAAGTGTATCTTTCAGTAACTTTCTCAGAGAATTTAAGCATAAATCTGTCAAATTTTTCAAAACAGCCTTGTTTCACTGAAATAGCCTCAAAATCACAAACTGCCATTAAGAGTCAGATTCTTAACGAAATCTAATGACACAAAGTACTTCATTATCTACTTTTCAGCTTTTTAAAAAGAAAAGTGTATCTTTCAGTATCTTTTTGAGAGACTTAAGCATAAATCTGTCAAATGTTCAAAACAGCCTTGTTTCAATGAAATAGCCTCAAAATCACAAACTGCCATTAAGAGTCAGATGCTTGACGAAATCTACTAAAACAAAGTACTTAATTATCTACTTTTCAGCTTTTATACACAAAAGTGTATCTTTCAGTAACTTTCTCAGAGAATTTAAGCATAAATCTGTCAAATGTTTTAAAACAGCCTTGTTTCACTGAAATAGCCTCAAACTCACAAACTGCCATTTAGAGTCAGATTCTTAACGAAATCTAATGACACAAAGTACTTCATTATCTACTGTCCAGATTTTAAAAAAGAAAAGTGTATCTTTCGGTAACTTTTTGAGAGAATTAATCATAAATCTGTCAAATGTTCAAAACAGCCTTGTTTCACTGAAATAGCCTCAACATGACAAACTGCCATTAAGAGTCAGATTCTTAATGAAATGTAATGACACAAATTACTTAATTATCTACTTTTCAGCTTGTATACACAAAAGTGTATCTTTCAGTAACTTTCTCAGAGAATTTAAGCATAAATCTGTCAAATGTTCAAAACAGCCTTGTTTCACTGAAATAGCCTCAAAATGACAAAACTGACTGTTGGAGCTATATATCTCTTTATATTATTTAATAGTTTAACATTTATTTTCTTGCTGTTTATAGTGTTTATTATTATCATTTATTTATATGTATTCTTAGTTAGCGTCATAAGTTAAAGTAGTTTCTATGCTTTTATTTTGAAGGCATGTTTTGGGCACTGGGTGATTAGAGCACCTGGTGTAATTGTATATATTGGAGACAAGTGGGTTGTGGGAGCCAGAGCACTAGTAGGCAAACAGTTTTTTTATCCAGGGTTTTTCCAACCACAATAAATGAAAGCCATAGGAAAGGCTTAAAGGAACCAACCATAGGAAACCTGTTCATTGTCAATGATATTGGATCATAATAAATGCACAATGGAGAATCTTGTCTGGACCTGGATCATTGCCCTGCGTAATATCCGCTAACTAGTGCCTCAGCGGCTGTTAAGTTATCTGTTTTAGTTCTATATGATTTTGGCCGCTACAAAGTAAAAAACCCTGCCGTTAAAGCGGACTTATTTTTTGAAGTTCTTTTTTGTGGATTTTTGGATTGCCCGTGTTTGAAGTGGAGTATTGGATTTCACTTTAAAATACACATCGGGCTCTGGACGGACTTCAACAACGGCACAGGAACATGGGCGGTATGTGAACATTTTCTCCAGTGGCTGTATAGGAAAACGGCCTCACTATTGGAGTGCTGGAGTCATTGTTTCGCCGCATATGAATGAACAGTGGAACAAGTTTAAAGAATAGTTGGACCGTAGAACAGGTGCACACAGTGATTACGCACTCTGGCATGCGCATGCATCAGCGTTTTCTCCTGTGGATTAAAATAACAAATATGGATATTTAAATAACGCCAATCAAAGAAAGATTATGCAAGACGCCACATCACAGGACAGAGGTGGATCTTCTGATGAGGTAAATCCTAAGGACATTGCACCACACATGTTATGTTTAAAGGACAATAATTCCAGACCACAGAATGTAGTCAGATTATCATACAGATCATCTGCAATAATTAAAGCTGAAGATGATTTAGCAGTCCTTAAAGAACGCATGGCTGCATTGAAGAGGAAGCATGCATTGGAGATCCAAGAGGAGGTGATTAGAAAAGAAAAGGAAAAACTTGCTTTTGAACTCAAACTGTCTGCACTCAATGAGAAACATGACATCCTGAGAATCCACTCAAGGCGTGAATCCAAAGGATCTGTTGAAAAGGGTAACAAACATAAATATGAGAAGATAAAGTTTCCTTCTGCCCCAAACGACAACTGTTTTTCTCTCCAGCACAACCATCACTCACAGGATACATGTTCAAGCTTCAATATGAAAATACATAATGAGGAAACAAATTCCATAAAAGTGGATGGATCTAGTTTTGTTTGCCCTGCTGGTCACATAATCAAAGACTATTGGAGATATTTGAAGTGCAGTGTGTGTCACCAGAAGCAACGGTCAGCCATTCACATTGAAGATGAGGATACAGGCACATCCTTCAACAAAGCACATGTTTCACCTGGACAGTCGGAGACAAGTGTTCATACAGGGGCCGGTGGACCTGGAGAGGACAATGGATTCAGCTCTAGCTGGCCTGTTGTAGTAACCTCCCAAGAAAAAACATCAACAGTGCAATGGGAAAAGCACACAGAGAGTGAGGAGCAGGGAAGAAACCACAAAGAGGAGACCAGCTCCAAGACATCAGAGAGTCAACAAAGTCATACACATCAGACCGAAACACAGGTTGAAGAAATGCTTTCCAACCTCAAGATAGATGGTGTGAACAGTGATGGAGACACAGAGGAGCCTCCTTATGAAGAGGATTTGGATGACGGAGAGTGGAAAAGGCTCAGAAAATTATTTCCAACGGGAGATATGTTCTTCATTGCAAATACAAGTGGACCCTGGATGAAGGGAAGGACGGACGGAAAATGATTGGTCAGCTCTGTGAGCCCCAAATGAAGACCAGTGTCATGGAGAGACCGGTTTGAAGATCCGCCTGCTCCTGGATGCAGCAGCGTAGCATGAACATTTATTCTTTGTTTCTTTAGACTATTTTTTCTTTCTCTCCATTTCTTTTCCATGAAGCTGTTGCCTGAAAACTATGCAGATGATTATTTGTATGGATAGGATAAAGATAGAGTATAGCTCCATTTATATATATTTAAGTAATTGTGTGTTTACACTGGCCACAATTAGGGGCTGGAATGTTGGAGCTATATATCTCTTTATATTATTTAATAGTTTAACATTTATTTTCTTGCTGTTTATAGTGTTTATTATTATCATTTATTTATATGTATTCTTAGTTAGCGTCATAAGTTAAAGTAGTTTCTATGCTTTTATTTTGATGCATGTTTTGGGCACTGGGTGATTAGAGCACCTGGTGTAATTGTATATATTGGAGACAGGTGGGTTGTAGGAGCCAGAGCACTAGTAGGCAAACGGTTTTTTATCCAGGGTTTTTCCAACTACAAGAAAGGAAAGCCATAGGAAAGGCTTAAAGGAACCAACCATAGGAAACCTGTTCATTGTCAATGATATTGGATCATAATAAATGCACAACGGAGAATCTTGTCTGGACCTGGATCATTGCCCTGCGTAATATCCGCTAACTAGTGCCTCAGCGGCTGTTAAGTTATCTGTTTTAGTTCTATATGATTTTGGCCGCTACACTGCCATTAAGAGTCAGATGCTTGACGAAATCTAATAAAACAAAGTACTTCATTATCTACTTTTCAGATTTTATACACAAAAGTGTATCTTTCAGTAACTTTCTCAGAGAATTTAAGCATAAATCTGTCAAATGTTTCAAAACAGCCTTGTTTCACTGAAATAGCCTCAAAATCACAAACTGCCACTAAGAGTCAGATGCTTGACGGAATCTAATGACACAAAGTACTTAATTATCTACTTTTCAGCTTTTTAAAAAGAAAAGTGTATCTTTCAGTATCTTTTTGATCACAAACTGCCATTAAGAGTCAGATGCTTGACGAAATCTACTAAAACAAAGTACTTCATTATCTACTTTTCAGCTTTTATACACAAAAGTGTATCTTTCAGTAACTTTCTCAGAGAATTTAAGCATAAATCTGTCAAATGTTTCAAAACAGCCTTGTTTCACTGACACAGCCTCAAAATCACAAACTGCCATTAAGAGTCAGATTCTTAACGAAATCTAATGACACAAAGTACTTCATTATCTACTTTTCAGCTTTTAAAAAAGAAAAGTGTATCTTTCGGTAACTTTTTGAGAGAATTAAGCACAAATCTGTCAAATGTTCAAAACAGCCTTGTTTCACTGAAATAGCCTCAAAATGACAAACTGCCAAACCCTCTGGAGTCGGTGGACGCGCAGGCGCTTCCAGGTGCGCATAATTTTACATAATTAATCATATATTTTCGATTATAAGGAGTAGAAATATGATTCAGATATCCGCGGAATCGCTGGAAGAGTAGCTTTCCAGCAGTATCTCCTGTGAGACTGTAACCAGGGCACTGCAGCCAATATGGCCGCTCAAAGCAGCTTGACTTTACACTGTGTGGGATTGGTGGATTTGTGTGTCCGTCAAGGAAATCTCGGCCGGCAGCCATCACGGTCTGAAATGACCAATGGACATCGAGAAATCACTAAGGGCCTACCCACCATGTAAAAAAAAACATAAACCACGTGTCTCCCATCAGTGTACGTCTGTGAGGAGAGAGAGAGAGAGAGAGAGAGAGAGAGAGAGAGAGAGAGAGAGACAGAGAAAATGGCTAAACAAACTTTACAGTCGCTGACTTTTCAGCTTTTTAAAAATAAATGTGTATCTTTCAGTATCTTTTTGAGCACAAACTGCCATTAAGAGTCAGATGCTTGACGAAATCTACTAAAACAAAGTATTTCATTATCTACTTTTCAGCTTTTATACACAAAAGTGTATCTTTCAGTAACTTTCTCAGAGAATTTAAGCATAAATCTGTCAAATGTTTCAAAACAGCCTTGTTTCACTGAAATAGCCTCAAAATCACAAACTGCCATTAAGAGTCAGATTCTTAACGAAATCTAATGACACAAAGTACTTCATTATCTACTTTTCAGCTTTTTAAAAAGAAAAGTGTATCTTTCAGTATCTTTTTGAGAGAATTGAGCATAAATCTGTCAAATGTTCAAAACAGCCTTGGTTCAATGAAATAGCCTCAACATCACAAACTGCCATTAAGAGTCAGATGCTTGACGAAATCTACTAAAACAAAGTACTTCATTATCTACTTTTCAGCTTGTATACACAAAAGTGTAACTTTCTCAGAGAATTTAAGCATAAATCTGTCAAATGTTCAAAACAGCCTTGTTTCACTGAAATAGCCTCAAAATGACAAAACTGCCATTAAGAGTCAGATGCTTGACGAAATCTAATGACACAAAGTACTTCATTATCTACTTCTTAGCTTTTTAAAAAGAAAAGTGTATCTTTCAGTATCTTTTTGATCACAAACTGCCATTAAGAGTCAGATGCTTGACGAAATCTACTAAAACAAAGTACTTCATTATCTACTTTTCAGCTTTTATACACAAAAGTGTATCTTTCAGTAACTTTCTCAGAGAATTTAAGCATAAATCTGTCAAATGTTTCAAAACAGCCTTGTTTCACTGAAATAGCCTCAAAATGACAAACTGCCATTAAGAGTCAGATTCTTAACGAAATATAATGACTAGGGCTGTCAAACGATTAAAATGTTTAATCAGATTAATCACAGCTTAAAAATGTATTAATCATGATTAATCACCATTCGAACTATGTCCAAAATATGCCATTTATTTATGTATATTGTTGGGAATGGAAAGATAAATGAAAGCGGGCGGATATATCAATTTAACATACAGTATCTATGTTTATTATAAAAATGTTCTGCATGTCAAAATCAAAGACAACCCACACGCCTATCAATCATCAAACCGTGGGGTCTTAATTCATTACGTGTTGATTTCTATCAACGGGGGAGTACTTCAGGAAAGTCGACAGAGGGGGGGGCGGCGGCTAGTGGAGTACTTCGTGACCACAGAGTGTGAACGTTGTGATCAGCTGTTTTAGCGCAGTTCTCCAGTGAAGGGGGGGGGGGGGAGAGAGAAAGTCTCCCTCCGCAGCCGGTTGGCGTAGTTTTGGCACAGTTCCGTTGTACAGACCGACGATAACAGCAGCCCTGTCTGTGCACACGGAGACCGACTCTGTCGTCCGGTGATCTAACCGCCTTCTGGAAAAGCTTCACAAGTACGTCGGTACGCAAATGCGCTTTGTGACACAAGTGACGGTACGCATTTCAGATTACGCACATAACCTGCGTACCAGTTATGTGCACCCCTGTACCAGAGCCATATTATTACTATTATATGGCTCTTCCCTGTACTACAGCAAGAGTATTCTCCGTCGGGACTTCCTGCAACAACACCACGCCGTTAACAAAGATGTTCGATTGAGAAGACGATCACTACGTGACAAAAGTTTTCAAAACCGTGGCTACTGAAATCAATCTTACTAACTGCTGTCTGTGCAATTTACTCCGCGAGTTGGCAGACTTTATTTTGCTTACTTTAACATCATTTTTCATGGTGGGGCTAAGCCATTTCTTGGTATGGGTGTAGCCTACCCCAGCCATACCCTGGCGCTGCCACTGGTGGCACGTACGGGGCGGGCCATTCTGCACATGCGTTAAATGCGTTAAATATTTTAACGCAATTAATTCAAAAAATTAATTACCTCCGTTAACGCGATAATTTTGACAGCACTAATAATGACACAAAGTACTTTATTATCTACTTTTCAGCTTGTATACACAAAAGTGTATCTTTCAGTAACTTTCTCAGAGAATTTAAGCATAAATCTGTCAAATGTTCAACACAGCCTTGTTTCACTGAAATAGCCTCAAAATGACAAAACTGCCATTAAGAGTCAGATGCTTGACGAAATATAATAAAACAAAGTACTTCATTATCTACTTTTCAGCTTTTAAAAAAGAAAAGTGTATCTTTCGGTAACTTTTTGAGAGAATTAAGCACAAATCTGTCAAATGTTCAAAACAGCCTTGTTTCACTGAAATAGCCTCAAAATGACAAACTGCCAAACCCTCTGGAGTCAGTGAAAGCGCAGGCGCTTCCAGGTGCGCATCATTTTACATAATTAATCATATATTTTTGATTATAAGGAGTAGAAATATGATTCAGATATCCGCGGAATCGCTGGAAGAGTAGCTTTCCAAGTCAACCGTCTGAAGTGCCAGTCAAGAAACGAATGCAGCATCGGGGGTTCAGAGTACAGCCTTTTTCTGGTCATGTGTGTTGGAGGAGGGGCTCTGTAAGGAAGTCTGAAGGAAGGGGGATATTTCCCCCCCCGTTTGTGTACTTTCAAATTATAGCTCACTCGAGATGGTTTCTCCAAAATGACAGGTTTTGCATACATAAAAAGTGTATCTTACAGTTCCTTTAGTTGTAGGATTGTGAACTAATGTATAATTACTTTTATTAACTATAGGTTTGCATCCATTAAAGTGTATCTTACAGTTCCTTTGTGAGTGAATTACACACAAATCTGCAGAGTGTCACTAAAAAAGTTTTACGCAGTGACTGACATTCTGTATGGGAGTTCACACCCGAGCTGCTGCAGGGGGGTTGAGTATGTTTGGGCTCTCAGGGGATGGTGGGTTAAGAGACAGATTCTTAACTAAATCTTTACACATAAATCTGCCGAATGTCCAGAGTACTTTATGTTAGTGGTCCTCTTTTATACACAAAAGTGTATCTTTTCAGTAACTTTCTCAGAGAATTTAAGCATAAATCTGGCAAATGTTCAAAACAGCCTTGTTTTTCACTGAAATAGCCTCAAAATCACAAACTGACATTAAGAGTCAGGGGGTTAACGAAATCTACTAAAACAAAGTACTTCATTATCTACTTTTTTCAGCTTTTATACACAAAAGTGCAGGGAAGGTAGGCAGATTTAGAACACTATCTGTGCGATGAGAAGGAAGAGGGACGGGGGAGGAAAATTCAGAGGATGAAGAAGCAGAAAACAGCCATTATTCTTCACTCTTTTGTAAAACGGACAGTTTCAAGAAAGATGAAACTGTGTTTATGCAGACATGCAAAATATCTGAAGCCCTATAAAAAAGTTACAAAAGTTACATAACCCCAAACATCGCCATTTTTCAGAGTCCATTCTTCATGAAGTTCTTTGGCTGGAGGCGTCTGAATGCGGCACAGATATTGCATTCGTTTCTTGATTGGCGCTCCGGACTGATGGCTGTACGTTGTCACAGGCGTCTCGCTGATTAAACCCATATCTATGCTTCTCTTGGCCATTTTTCTTTTTTGAAAAGTGCCTTGGTGATTGGAAATGACTGGCCTGTTATTTAGTTTGAGCGTATTTATTTTCATCTATTTCCATCCCCTTACTTTTAAATGATCTGGTGAGGAGGGCGGGACATGTTATGTTGAGTGGAGGCGGAGCCTTGTACAAGCTGGAGGCTTAATGGAGTGAAATGGAGCAGAAACACACATTCTTTATGGGTACAGCAACATTCTAATATTATCCCTAGTACAACCTCACACAAACGTAATATTGGGTTTCCTTATATTGGTGTAAAGTAATTAGAAAAAGACAAAGATCATGTTTTTAAAATTGTTTTATTATTTCCCCTCTTCAGAGAGACTTTTCTTATAGTTAGTAAAAAAGTAATTACACATTAGTTCACAGTCGCTACAAATAAAAAAGAGAATATCCTCAGGTATCACTAATAAACAATATTACGACTTTCTGAGATATTTTCACACAATATACTTGTAACTTTTTTATAGGGCTTCAGATATTTTGCATGTCTGCATAAACACGGTTTCATCTTTCTTGAAACTGTCCATTTTACAAAAGAGTGAAGAATAATGGCTGTTTTCTGCTTCTTCATCCTCTAAATTTTCCTCCCCCGTCCCTCTTCCTTCTCATCGCACAGATAGTGTTCTAAATCTGCCTACCTTCCCTGCACTTTTGTGTATAAAAGCTGAAAAAAGTAGATAATGAAGTACTTTGTTTTAGTAGATTTCGTTAACCCCCTGACTCTTAATGTCAGTTTGTGATTTTGAGGCTATTTCAGTGAAAAACAAGGCTGTTTTGAACATTTGCCAGATTTATGCTTAAATTCTCTGAGAAAGTTACTGAAAAGATACACTTTTGTGTATAAAAGAGGACCACTAACATAAAGTACTCTGTTTGATGAGATTTCGTTAGGCTTCTGACTCTAAAAAGGCACGTTTTTTTATTTAAAGACTTTTTTTACAGACATTCGGCAGATTTATGTGTAAAGATTTAGTTAAGAATCTGTCTCTTAACCCACCATCCCCCGAGAGCCAAAACATACTCAACCCCCCTGCAGCAGCTCGGGTGTGAACTCCCATACAGAATGTCAGTCACTGCGTAAAACTTTTTTAGTGACACTCTGCAGATTTGTGTGTAATTCACTCACAAAGGAACTGTAAGATACACTTTAATGGATGCAAACCTATAGTTAATAAAAGTAATTATACATTAGTTCACAATCCTACAACTAAAGGAACTGTAAGATATACTTTTTATGTATGCAAAACCTGTCATTTTGGAGAAACCATCTCGAGTGAGCTATAATTTGAAAGTACACAAACGGGGGGGAAATATCCCCCTTCCTTCAGACTTCCTTACAGAGCCCCTCCTCCAACACACATGACCAGAAAAAGGCTGTACTCTGAACCCACGATGCTGCATTCGTTTCTTGGCTGGCGCTTCAGACGGTTGACTTGGTAAGCTGAATTGTCTGTCTTTTTTAAATTTAGTTTTGAGCATATACACTGGTCATAGCCTTAGGAGGCTCATTTATACAGAGATTAACACCAGAGGCTTTCATCAGTGTGAAATTACACATCACATCAAAGGGCAGGCATCAAAGGCTAATTAGATTAGACAACAAAGGGCTCTGAGGGGCAGGGGTCAAAGAGACTATCTTATGCAATACATCAAAAGACCTATACAACAAAGGGACTGCCTGGGGCTAATCTAATTGCAGTCTAATTACTCCACTCTCGGGGGCAAGGGTCAAATACCTTAACTATCTTAATCAATACATCAAAAAGACCTATACAACAAAGGGGGTGCCTGGGGCTAATCTGATTGCAGTCTAATTACTCCACTCTCAGGGGCAGGGGTCAAATACCTTAACTATCTTAATCAATACAACAAAGAACTACGCCAGGGGCATTTCACGCTAATCTGATTACAGGATAATTACTCCACTCTCAGGGTCAGGGGTCAAATACCTTAACTATCTTAATTGATACATCAAAGAATTACGCCGGGGGGGCCTTTCACGCCAATCTGACATCAAAGAATGGGAGGCGGGACATGGGAGGCGGGACATGGGAGGCGGGACTTAGCTCATTGGCCAATGGGAGACTGACTTATCTCATTTGCATAATTGGGGGCGTGTCCACCTGTCACTTTGTATGCATACTAATGTGATTGAAACAGCATCATTACTACTACTGTGAGGGCCTAAGATATTCTAAGAAATAATATTTGAAAACATTAAAAAAAACATTTTTTGTTGTTATATTTTTCATTATTTTTACCAAAATAACTTGATTTAATTGTATGTAAAATAATATTTCCAAAGAAATAAATCCTTCAAATCTGCCTGTTCAGTTTCTTTTGGAATGTGAAGGGTTAAATGCCGTCTCTGCGAGTTATGTGAAGACGGGAGAGCTTGTTGGTCCCTCTCTACATTCACAGAGGGCCCGCTATAGTAACTCAACGAGAGAGTAATGTCAAATGACAGTACAATTGACCAATCATATCTTCCCTCTAAATGGGCAGGCTTTCTTTTCGCGGACTTTATGACAAGTTCCGCCCGCTGTGAGGTCTGTGCAAGTGGTGCAGTCATAGATATATATGGGTGCAGTGACGCATCCTAAAACCCGGAAGTAAGCCGCGCTCGGATTCCCTCGACAGAAAACAATGAAATTTCTCCATAGGATTTTGGAAGATAGCTGGAAATAAGGTCTGTGGAAAACGAACCCGTTAGATATATGCACGTTTTGTTCAGACTGATAATATCCACATGTCTACCCTACTTTTATTATTTTCGAATCATAAATCGAAACGATAGATTTATGATCGATATATTTATAATTAGCATAAGTTCGTTCATGATGGCTCACTTCAGTGATAGTGATGACATCGTTGCAAAATTATTAACAGAGTCATTTTCAAAATTGAGTTACAATGATAAACTGGAGTGGCAAAGGATCAGCTGAATGACCCGCAAGTGCTTCATCCAAATGGACAGGAGGATGGACTTTGTGTTTCAGTGATTTATCATCAAAGGTAGGCCTAAGTCATTTTCAATGTGGGCCGCCGTGCCGACTTAATTCATTTGTAATTGTTAGTTGGCTGTGGGTGCCCTGTCATGATGGGTGTTTATATAAATGGTGTTGTTCTGTGTGGTAGAGGGTCGCTGTCATTGATGCGTTTTTCACCCCGGGCCTCTGTTTTGATATTCCGCTGTGACGTAATATCTCTTCTTTTTTTTCGAGGGAAGGGGGGGTCAGAGGGCCTAGGTATAAAAGTCACGGCTCGCCACTGGATTGGAGTGACGGCTAGTCCTATCCCTACGTTTCTCTCTGAGGCGATTATCAATCTTAATGGCTGTGGCAATTAAATTATCCAAGCTACCTGGATCATCCCTAGCCGCTAGCTCGTCTTTAATTGCTTCGTTCAGCCCCTGAAGAAAAGCATCCTGTAGTGACTCGTTATTCCAGCGTGAGTCGGAAGCCACTGTTCTAAACTCCACTGAAAATTCGGCTACACTACGGGAGCCCTGCCGGAGAGAAAGAAGGCGCCTAGCAGCATCCCTCCGTACCGTACCGGGTGATCAAAAACTTTTCTCATTTCGGAAATGAAAGTATCATATGACCAGCAAATGTGTGGCTGGCTCTCCCTAACAGCTGTAGCCCAATCTAAAGGCCTCCCCCTCAACAGGCTCATTACATATGCTACCCTAGCCCCATCTGTGTGATAAGTACTAGGCTGCTGCTCAAAAACTAACATACACTGGAACAAAAAGGCTCTACAATTACCCAAATCTCCAGCGTATCGTTCAGGTGTGGGAATGACAGCCTCTCGTAGCTGATGGAGGAGTGCGGCAGGAGGGGGAGGAGGGGCTGTCGGCTGTGCAGCGTGCTGCGGAGGAAAAGCCTGTGAAGTGAGCAGTTCTACCTGCGTGCCGATTCTTTGCACATTAACGGATTGTTTCCGGAGAGTCTCCAATGCCTCACGGAGAACTGTATCATGATGCCCCACGAGAGCGCCTTGACTGGCCAGGGCTTGGCAGAGTTCGTCCGTAGTTTTGGCCTGGTAGCCGGTGTCCGCTGGGTCCATACTGGCCAGATCGTTCTGTTACGGTTATCTGAGAGAACCCAAACGCAGGACACGGCAGTGTGTTACAAAGGTTTTATTTAGAGGAGATAATCCGGCTGGAGAGTATCCGGCTGGAGAGTATCCACTGGAGCGTAATCCACTGAAGAGTATCCTCCGGAGTTTTAATCCACTGGAACGTAATCCACTGAAGCGTAATCCTGGAGCACAAGAAGAACAGGTAAGAATATATTCAGGTGTAGCGAAAATAGTCACTATACTTTAAGAAGTCTGAGAGTTTTACCACTGGGGTTTAACAACTATCTGGCGCTGACAGGTTGTGGAGCCTCCGCTGATATACCATCCGTAATGGCTGATGGGAATCAGGTGTGTCGCAGAGGAGAGTGCTCAACTGTTTGCAGCTGGTGGAGATTTGAGCCGGGAGCCAGGAGTGACAGGCACCACGCCCACACAGACAGGGAAAGGGAAAACACACACACAAGGAAGGTGGCTGGAGAATGCAACCACCACACAGAGAAACTTTTTTTTTTTAAACTTCTCTGTTTTTGTTGAATACAGCAAATTCTAATATTACCCCCATACAACCTCATATAACTTCATATTGGGCTTCCTTATAGTTGTGTGAAGTAATTATAAAAAAGACAAAGATCATGGGGGCAATAGGACATTTTATTATTTCCCTCTTTACGTATTTGAAAGTACACAACCGGAAAACAAATCTGCCACTTCCTCACAGAGCCCCTCTTCCAACACACATGAACGCGCGCACATGACCAAAAGAGGGCATGAGATAAGTTTGTGCACAGATCTTCGGCTGGAGGCGTCTGAACCCGACACAGATGCTGCATTCGTTTCTTGACTAGCGCTCCGGACGGATGGCGGTAAGTTGTCACAGGCGTCTCGCTGATTAAACCCATATCGAGGCGTCTCTTGGCCATTTTTATTTTTTGAAAGGTGACTTGGTGAGTGGAAATGACTGGCTTTTTGTTTAGTTTGAGCGTATTTCTTTTTTCACCTAATTCCACCCCCCCCCCCACTATCTACTGGCCTCATATCGTGTGACAGGAAGGGGTGGAGAAAAGGGGGAGAGGCCTGCGCTGGGAGGGGGCGGGGGCTAGACAGTCTTATGCATAACTTCAAAGAGACACCTAGATTAACATCAGAGGCTTATAACACATCGGTTTGAAATCACACCTGCTTGTTATAACACCTCAACCCTCACATCAAAGGGCAAACATCAAAGGCTAATTAGATTAGACAACTCTGAGGGGACAGGGGCCAGACAGTCTCACGCATAACTTCAAAGAGACTGCCTTAATCAACACCTAGATCAGGGGTCTCCAACACGTCGATCGCGAGCTACCGGTAGCTCGCGGGCAGCTTTTCAGTAGCTCGCCGCTCGATTATCGATTATAGCGTAGGTTGCTTCTTGATTTTTCGGCCGCCGCTGGACAATAACGGTTTTTTATTTTAGAATTGTTTCTGTCACACGAATATCAAATTGGTCGGTGACGCAGAGATCAAGGAACAGACGTGACAGCGGCACAGCGACACCACACATGGAGCAGTCTGCTTTATCCAGCAACACCAGTCCAGAACCAACAGCGACACGGCCCGCTCTGAATCAGGCCGCGTCGCTGCGGCTCAGAGACACACAGGGAGGGATTTGTGTTTTTGAAAAACACTCGTTATCGTCATGTCAGGTTTTTGGTGGATTTAATCAAGTCTTGGATTGCAGATTATGAATGTCCTCTTGCTATTTTCAGTTGATAAATACTAAAGTTTGTGAAGGCAAGGGGAAAGCTTCCGCGATCACCGTCTCCTCCGTTCCTCCAAGCCCCGCCCCCTTCCTGAAAATAATGAGTGACAGGCTGACAGTGACCCGATAGAAACTTTATTATTCACTTAATCACTGATTGAGATATGATGAAGCTAACTTAGTCTCATACATTCATGGGATTCATGTAACAGTAAGACAGAGAATGTGAGTGTGCACCCACATGCACTATTTTAGTTTTTATACTCCTGTTGTCTGCTGTGTTCTCTCAAGTCATGTGTGTGATGCCACATTCAGGACATTCAGTGTACTTTTTTAACATAAGACCGTAGCTAGAAGCTGCAGCTCGACTGCAGAAGCATTATTTTTTTGTTTTTGAGGATGGAACAACTTCACACACAGATATATGGAGGCTAGACCTACAGTTGATTTATTATGGTTTAAAATGTCATGTCAAGACGAAGAAGAAGATGAAAAAGATGGCTGAACTGTTCAGTGTCAATCCTGTGGAGATGGAGATGGAGGTTATACATCTCCAAAATCATGCTCAGCTGAAGTCTCAGCAAAACTCACAACATTTCTGGAGCCTTGAAGACCCAGAAAACTATAAGAACATTCACCAAGCAGCACTGAACACGTCTGCTTTGGTTGGTTCTGTTCTACAGACCTTTGTGAAGCAGCTTTTTCTGACATGAATGAAATCTAAATACAGAACAAGGCTGACTGATGAACATGAAAATGACTCTATTAGAGTGAACCTAAGTGGCTACACTTCAGCATACACCTATGGTGGACTCCATGCAGCGCCAGTCCTCTCACTGACTGTAACAAAGAGTGAATGCACTTATTTGACCATAAGTGCCATAAGATGCTTGTCAGGTGGTGATTAAGGACATGTATGTGAATTCTCAGTGAAGTACTCACTTTGTGGGCCATAATAATATGTGAGACATTTTCGTTTTCTTGGACCTTGATGTGAAGTTAAGATTTGTGTTAAGCTTGAGGTATTGCAATTGCACACGTGTACAAAAGTATAGCTTAATTAAACTGATGAGCGCTATGTGAATAAATGTAAGCGATGTGATGCAAGTAGCTCTTGGCCACTTTCATTTTTTCAAAGTAGCTCTCAGATGAAGAAAGGTTGGAGACCCCTGACCTAGATTAACATCAGAGGCTTATATCACACCCACCTGTTATAACACCTCAACCCCTCACATCAAAGGATTAGACTACAAAGGGGTGTGAGGGGGCAGGGGCCCAGACAACATAGCTTCAAAGAGACTGCCTTAATCAACACATCAAAGGATTAGACTTGTCACACCTACCTGTTATAACACCTCACCCCTCACATCAAAGGATCTCGAACAAAGGGAGGCGGGACTTAGCTCATTAACATAATTGTACCCACTCACATCAAAGGATCTCGAACAATGGGAGGCGGGACTTAGCTCATTTGCATAATTGGGGCCGTGTCACCTGTCACTTTGCATGCTTACTAATGTGATTTAAAGGGGATCCTTAATACTACTCGTGGCTAACAGCAAGTTTGCCTTGGCTATCTACGCAAGTTATTGAGTAAAGCCAAACAGACATAAGCTAATTCTAGGTTACTGCAATCCTATTTGGTTAGCTAATAACTAGTGCTGTCAAAATTATCGCGTTAACGGCGGTAATTAAATGTTGAATTAATTGCGTTAAAATATTGAAATGGCTTAGCCCCACCATGAAAAATGATGTTACAGTAAGCAAAATAAAGTCTGCCAACTCGCGCGGAGTAAATTGCACAGACAGCAGTTAGTAAGATTGATTTCAGTAGCCACGGTATTGAAAACTTTTGTCACGTAGTGATCAACTTCTCAATAGAGAACCGCAGTGACGCGTCGTAAAACCCGGAAGTAAATTAGCATTTTTAGCACTTCCGGTTCCTTCGTCAAAAAAGCAATGCATTTTCTCCATAGGGTTTTGGAAAATAGCTCGAAATAAGGTCTGTGGTTGACACAAATTTAAGAGATAAATCACGTTTTATTCTACGACAGTAGATACATCAGCAGTGACCCCACTGGTGATTTTTGAAGAGTTTACGTGTCTGCAAAACGATGGTTGTTACCGAGTGGCTGAATAGGACTACAGAAATTGTCGAGGCCGTTGTACGTCATTACGCCTACACACGTAAACACTCCCGCTAAGTTTGTTTTCCCCTATGTTCTGCTTGAAAGCAAGTACCTGCCTATCTTTAGTATCTCTATCTATATCTGACCATTAGAATCTGTATTTTTGAAATTGTCGTTTTTAACACCATAGTTTTACAAATTATAGAATAATTCATTACCAGTGTTTTCCAATTTTACTCGGCAGTTCGTTTCGTTAGCTAACGTCAGCTAAAGCTAGCGCTACTAGTTAGCTACGCAATGGTTTGTTGTTTTGCTCCGGGTTGCAGCCACAGGTCTTTGCATGAAACGTGCTCGTTCTATCGTTTCCCGGCCAATGTTTTCCAAAGGAGAGTCTGGATTCTTGCCATGAGGTAAGCTGACGTTACATTTTTGTCCATGTCACAGTGAAATGTAAATGATGGGTAGTGACTGTATCGCTGTTTTAGAGATGGCGCTTCTGAAAAGACCGCAACATAAGTAAAGATAATGAATACATCCTATTAAAACCTGTGTGGCTTATATGATAAGTCTAATTAGTACAAGCAGCATAACGTTTCACCATGTAATTAAAGATTGTATTCAGGGAAATCAGTTTGACATATTGAACTAATAACAAATCACCTCTGGCTGGCAGAGAACTCTCTGCTCCATAGCTTCTTCCATGTACATTTTACATTTATATTCAATTTAATATTCCATCCCTCACATACTTTTGTATATATAATAACTTATATTTTGTTTTTCTTGTTATGCTTCTGCAACACAAATATTTCCCAAATTGGGATCAATACAGTAATATCTTATCTTAATTAATTAAGAAATATAACTATTATAATTAGTATAGCAGCTGACAACTATTTTCAATATGGATTAATCTACCATTTATTTCTTTAGTTAAATTTTCATCTATAAAAATGTCAAAATAGTGAAAATGTTCATGAGACAAAGTGCAAGGTTATATCTTTAGATGTTTTGTTTTAGCCTATGTACTGTATGTCTTAATGCTCTTATATGTGACTTCCATGAAACTAATATTTTATATCTTCCCAACAGACGAGCTGACAGGAAGCCTAACACTCTAACAACCACAACATTGCAAAGGTGAGTAAATGTAAATTAAAAACGATTCACAATTTCTTAATTTCTTCTTCTTTCTTGCAGTGAGGTGAAGCTGACCTTGCACTTGGTGCCAGTAAGGATGCTCCTCACGCAGGCTGAATGTTTCTCTTCCTTACTGACACAGAAGCCCTTGATTTGCAATGCTTCACTAATTGTCATTTCCCTGGCTCCGTAGGGACACTTTACCTCCAGCACAGCGGGAGACCCTTCCAGACCATCTGGAGATGCCCCCAACACTCCTGATTGGGAGAGCCACAAACCTGACTCATGGACCTGCATCTGGGTTGCAGTGGTGAATGCCCTGACGCCCTCACATTCATTCATAGTCCCCCACTGTACAGACAAAACACCATCAAGGGCCTGTTGTTGCCCTAGCACCCTGGCAATAAGGGAAGCAGTCACACGCTTTGACCTCAGGACAGCTCCAAAGTTGCTGGCAGTCAACCTTCCTTTCCTGAACAAATGCCAGTTTGGGTTGGTTCGCTGACCAGTGGTAGCCACCTGAATTGCCCTCTGTTGCTCCTCAGACAATGCCATGCTTGCCTCAGGTCCCTGATGCCCAACAGATTTGATCATTTCAGGAACAGTAAGTGTTTCCAAGCTGAAGTGTTCCTCTTCTGGCTCGGGGGAGAGAAGCCAAGACATTCCTGAGAACCGGCCCCCGAGTCTGTCCCTCAGCCAGTCACGATCTTCGGAGGTGGGCTCTCTTGTCAGCAGGTTGAATGAGTTATTGGTTGGAGGAAACAGCTCCTCCACTGAATGCGTACGTGTAGCTGCCTTTGGCTTCTTCCACTGACAGGGGGTGTCAGTGCAGCTGAAACTGTGGATGGCAAAGATGGCTAATGCAGCCGCATGACTGCATTTCCATTCTCTACGTGGGCATTCACATTTTGTGGAGAGAATTCCCTCTTCTCCTGTAGATACCTGGGGGGGGGGGGGTGGGATTGTTTTATTATTTAAAATATATTTACATTTGTAATGCCTTCCCAATTATCCCTTTAATTGTTTATAGCCTACTGTATATTTATTTCATGGATATTTCTGTGTTTTCTGGTGTGTAATATTTGTAATCTTGGGGCCTCTTCTCTTTAACGTCTACATGCTAACACTGGCTCAGATAATGAAGAACAACAAAATAAGTTACCATAGCTATGCAGATGACACACACATTTACGCAACCATTTCACCAGGAGACTATGCTCCAATTCAACACTGAGTAAGTGCATTGAACAAATCAATGACTGGATGTGCCAGAACTTTCTCCAATTAAACAAAGATAAAACTGAGGTAATGGTTTTTGGAGCCAAGGCAGAACGTTTAAAAGTTAGCGCTGAGCTTCAGCCTGCAATGTTAAAACCAACAGGTAGAGCCAGAAATCTAGGTGTAGTCATGGACTCTGACCTGAGTTTCAACAGTCACATTAAAACAGTTACTAAATCAGCCTACTATCACCTAAAGAACATATCTAGGATTAAAAGACTAATGTCACAGCAGGATCTGGAGAAACTTGTCCATGCTTTTATCTTCAGTAGACTGGACTACTGCAATGGTGTCTTCACAGGTCTCACTAAAACATCTATTAGGAAGCTGCGGCTGATTCAGAACGCCGCTGCTCGAGTCCTCACTGACACTAAGAAAGTGGATCACATCACTCCAGTTCTGAAGTCTTTACACTGGCTTCCTGTGTGTCAAAGAATAGATTTCAAAATACTGCTGCTGGTTTATAAAGCACTGAATGGTTTAGGCCCAAAATACATTTCTGACCTCCTGCTAAATTATGAACCATCCAGATCTCTCAGGTCTCCAGGGACTGGTCAGCTTTCTGTTCCCAGAGTCAGAACTAAACATGGAGAAGCAGCGTTCAGTTATTATGCTCCAAGCATCTGGAACAAACTCCCAGAAACCTGCAGTTCTGCTGCAACTCTGACTACTTTTAAATCCAGACTGAAGACTTTTCTTGTTGCCGCTGCTTTTAATTTAACTATTCACATCTTAAACTGCACTGTAACTTTTATCCATGTATTTTTTCTTTTAATGTTTATTTTATTAGCTTTTCTTTTTAATGACTGGTTTTAAATGCCATTTCTTAATGTCTTTAATTTTTTGTAAAGCACTTTGAATTGCCATGTGTTGAAAAGTGCTATATAAATAAACTTGCCTTGCCTAATAAAGATTTCATGTGACACATAAAATGGATTTGTTGATGGGAATTAATGTGAATAAATTAACTCTAGGTTAACGGTACTCTTGCTATCACTACTCACCGACACTATAAACCTTGTCCCTCATGCTAGCCCTGACAACACCGGTAAGCACACCTTCATCTAGGCTGCACTGTTTTACGTGTCCTGACTTGTAGTGATTCTATCCTCGATCTACACTCTTCTTGTCATCTTTGTAACACGATATCAGACTGGTAATTGACACAGCCATGACTTCTAGTTAAATTCAGTGTGGCTAAAATGAAAAGCTTTGTTAAAATATGCAAGCACGCGGAAGTCAAAGTCAGCTTTATTGTAAAAAAATTCTACATGTGTTATACATCCAGAAATATCGTTTCCCACAGTGTGACATGTATACATAAAACACAACAAAAAGGGCCTAGATAAATGTGGTATACATAAAACAAAACAAAAAGGGCCTAGATAAACGTGGTATACATAAAACAAAACAAAAAGGGCCTAGATAAACGGGGTATACAGTTTAAAATGTTAATATATTTAAAGTGTTCAAAGTGCAGTTTCAGTGCAAGTCAGTTGAAACGATCTTAAGTTGGCGTGACGTTGAAGTCGTGCGACCCTGCTGCTGTACTGGCTTGTAGTTCGTTTATAGCATAACGTTAGCATTTCGCTTTTGGCGACTAGATTTATGATTCAAAAATTATAAAAGTAGGCGAGACATGTGGATATTATCCGGCTGAACAAAACGTGATCCCTCTCTTAAATGTGTGTCGACCACAGACCTTATTTCGAGCTATTTTCCAAAATCCTATGGAGAAATTGCATTGCGTTTTTGACGAAGGAACCGGAAGAAGTTTACATCCGGGTTTTAGGACGCGTCACTGCGGTTCTCTATGGAACATCTTTGATAATGTCTTCTGGCCAATCAGAATCAAGATAACGGCGTCGTGTTGTTGCAGGAAGTCCCGACGGAGAATACTTTTGCTGTAGTACAGGGGTGCACATAACTAACTGGTACGCAGGTTATGTGCGTAATCTGAAATGCATACCGTCACTTGTGTCACAAAGCGCATTTGCGTACCGACGTACTTGTGAAGCTTTTCCAGAAGGCGGTTCGATCACCGGACGACAGAGTCGGTCTCCGTGTGCACAGACAGGGCTGCTGTTAACGTCGGTCTGTACAACGGAATTGTGCCAAAACTACGCCAACCGGCTGCGGAGGGAGACTCCCCCCCCCCCCCCCCCCTTCACTGGAGAACTGCGCTCAAACAGCTGATCACAACGTTCACACTCTGTGGTCACGAAGTACTCCACTAGCCGCCCTCCCCCCCCCCCCCCCGCCCCCTGTCGACTTTCCTGAAGTATACCCCCGTTGATAGAAATCAACACGTAATGAATTAAGACCCCACGGTTTGATGATTGATAGGTGTGTGGGTTGTCTTTCATTTTGACACGCAGACATTTTTTATAATAAACATAGATACTGTATGTTAAATGGATATATCCGCCTTCTTTCATTTATCTTTCCATTCCCACAACAATATACATAAATAAATGGCATATTTTGGACATAGTTCGAATGGTGATTAATCATGATTAATTAATTTTTAAGATGTGATTAATCTGATTACAAATTGTAATCGTTTGACAGCCCTACTAATAACAAATAGCAACACATACTTCCTAGCTTGCAAGCTTATAAAAACAAACATACAAAGGAAACTTCAATAGCTTCAAACGACATGTGTCGGCATTGTGGGCCATTTTATGTATTAACCTGTTAAGCCTCAAGGTCCTTTTTGTTTTGTTACGACACTGTGTCTCAGGGGATCTTAATATTTAAGGAACTATTAATGTGTTATACCAGATTAACGGAAATAATCTCAGCTAACTGACGATACAAACCATTTTTACCAAAACAAAACACAAGTCTCATAAGAAGCATCTAAATGACCCCTGAGCGAAAAATGATAACGCACTTTGGCACAGAACTCAAGATAAAAGATACCCTTATTACTTATCGTAGCTGCACATACAAGATATCCAATTAAAGCTGAGGTTCCACATATTATCTAGGTATATATATATCATCACTGAGTGATCCGAACTCGCGACAGGGGAAGCAAACACAGACATCACAACACGTACCTTTACATAGCTTTTACGGGAGATCGTCTCACCGTAGCTGTCAATCTGATCAAAAGACTTGTTCAATGGCATTAAAACGAGAAAAAACGCGGCTGAATCGGTTAATCCATAGGTTGATAATGTTTCTGTGAAATATTTGTTTTAAATTTATAATCCATAATTCCATTTTTATGTAAAAATCGGAGAGTAAAAGTTAGCTGCTAATGGTAGCCACCAGAGTTATCGCAGCTTCCGGTTTTGGCTATGCGTCAGTCTCACACAAATTACCAAATAAGGAGTATGTGGGAGTTCCCCTCGATTCCATTGGCTCTGACGGTTAGAAAGAGATGTCAATCAGCAAAATGGAGCAAGTGGGGCCAGAGATAGGTCAAATCCACCCAAATGCCCCCAGAAGTGGTTTTCTTTTGCTAAATCTCTCTAAAAAGGTAACATGTCACTTGTTTTGCATCAATCTTGACACAGGGTACTTATTTTATGTTGTAGTTTGGATTCCTAAAGCTTTTAGTCTACCATCCCATCATTCAAGGGTGGTTTTCACTGTAAGTAATGTTGTTTTTTTGGACGGACACAATAATTAAACATGTTTTACTGTGTTCAATCTGAATTTACTTTAAAATATAAACATCTATATTGATTCTGACACTTCTACATCCAACTCACAGGTGTAACCTTGCTTTGAGAAAAGTTAGAAAATTATTTATTTAACCCTTTTAGAAGGGAAGATATGGTAATTTGTTCTGGGAATGTCATTTTCGAGCCTGAGACCTGAAAAACAGGCTCAAGGCTAAACAGGTTAGAGACCTTGGGGGAGACCTCAGCTTTATGAACATCCTGTCTGTTGCTTTGGCCAGAGAGGACCGAGGGTCTTTCCCTGCGAGGAGGACCAGGCCTGAGGGAGGAGGACCTGGCCTGAGGGAGGAGGACCAGGCCTGACGGAGGAGGACCTGCACCAACTGCACCAGCTGCACCAGCTGCACCAGCTGCACCTACAGAACTTAGCCCATGATGGGCATAGCTGTTACCACCTGCACAGGCCTAGCCTATCACTTTATTTGACAAAATGTGTTTACTTAATCAATTAACAGATTAACATTTAGTGTAATGTATAGAGGTGTAACGGTATGCGTATTCGTCCCGTACCGTCACGGTTCGGACGTCACGGTTTGACACATGCAGTCACACGGCGAATACGCCTTTTTTTTTACGAGTGGGAAAGAAGTCTGTCACTCAGGGCAGTATTACACTATATATAATCCAGGGGGCGGTATTGCGCCTAAAATCCAGCCGCCCGTACATAACAAATGAAGAACAAGAACAAAACACAACAAAACGAACACAATACATGAAGAAGAAAAGTTAGTAGCTATGGCGAGTTCACACAACACACAGGAGCTAGAAGACCCACCTGCTTCTTTTAAATCAGCTGTGTGGGAACATTTCGGGTTCCCTGTGGACTACAACAATTATGGGGTGCGATTTGTGGATCGGACGAGGACGGTGTGTCGGCGTTGTTCGACAGCGGTGCGGTATGCTAGTGGTAACACGTCAAACATGCTCAATCACATCCGAGTCAGTCTCAGTCCTCAGCGAGAGGGTTTTCTCGACAGCAGGTGACATAGTTACCGCCAACAGATCTGCCCTCACTATTGACAACGTAGACAAACTCATCTTTTTGAAGAAAAACTTGAAAATAGAGTAACGCTTGAGTACCTTTATTTAGGCATAATGGCCTCACACACTCACAAGTTAATTGCACATGTTAGACATTGCTCCTAAAGGTACTGATTTTATTTTTGTTTTATATTTATCATTGTATTTATTTTATATTTTGACATCAGGAGATGTTATACAGTTCTGTATTGCCTTTTATTGATTGTGATTGAAACACTTTCTTATTATTTATTTTAATATTTTCAAGACATTCTTTTTAGTTGTACAGCTTATTTAACTTTTTTGTTTGACATCAGCCATTATAAATAATATGGCCATCTGAGTGTGTGTGTTACTGTTTGTGGTTTGTTTTTAACTGTGTAATACAGTTAATGATTCCAAATATTAGAGTTCCTTATTTTCATACCAAAACTTGCACTACTGTTACAAATAAATAACAGCAAAAAAAAATTATGCATTTGGGACTTTTTTTTGCTTTTCCTTGTTGTACAGAACCCGTACCGAACCGTGACCCCCAAACCGAGGTATGAACCGAACCATGACTTCTGTGAACCGTTACACCCCTAGTAACTTATGTATATTATTTCGTTTTTATTTAAAAAGAAATTGTGATGGTTCATGCTTGATAACTTTTAGTTCACATTTCAATAAATTGTATTTGTATTTGCACTCCTTTTGTCCGTTATTCTTACTGAAAATGTTAAGTTACACATTCACATTTGACTGAAGATTGGCACCATTTATTTGGGTATATCCAGTCTCTGATAGTGTTACGTTATTATGAGAGTGTTCTGTTTGATTCTGAAATTGTATATATTTATATAAATATATACATAGGCTATATATATATGTGTGTGTGTCCGCATCTGTAGCCTGTTATTGTCTCATTATACCGCACTGTGAATGAATTAAAAGTAAATATATAAGTGGTCATGAACATAACTGTCCATCAGACAGAGGGCTGCTGTGCCTCCTGTCATCATTAATGGACGTCTCTTTAAAATGACCGCTCAGAGGAGAGGAGTTCTCGGTTGCGTTCCGATAATCCAAAAATCAGCTCCTAAATTCTAACCCTATCTCCTATTCCTTGACCTCTGAGTGAAACGTCACGGGGTTAAGGAATAGTGGATAGGAGAATTCAAAAGGACTTAAGAGAAGAGACTGCGGTACTTTAGAGAATCCGAATGCACTTTCACTATCCGACGTGTTTATGATGCGCCAGCGGACGTCATGAATGTGCGTCTGCTGCTGTGGGGAAACTATGGAAACTACAGTTTTATATACAGCAGACTACAACATGGATGTATAATAAGAATGAGGGACTACTGTAAACTCATCTAGAGACTCTGCACCGTGCTCTGATGCTGTTGTTTTATGCTTTATGAACGTGGACAACAGAGAAACATATTCTTCATGACCAAAGTTGGAATTGAAATAAAAAAGGAAAGTGAAACTTATGCTCGTCACCCTCTCCCTCCGGTCCACATTAATACAAATGATCCCAATACGTATGATTGTATGAAAATATCTTAAAATCAATACAAATGTATTTATTATAAACGTTAGTCCTTACCATCTATCACTGTGTATATCACCATTCAAACATCTTTTAAAAGTTGAACAAACCCCACACAGCTCATAAAGACTGTGAGATGTTGACTTTATTTGATCATTTCAGTAAAAACTAACGTTCATATTTCTCTTTTTGATTATAATACATATGTTTTAAAATGCTTAATAAGCACCGTAACTTTCATGATATAATTTCTCGGTCATAATCGGTTGTTTCCGTGAACGGCCGACTGTTGAGTGACGGCAAATGCTGCGGCTGCAATGCATTGTGGGGCAGCATTTTCTCCTTTCCTTTCGGTTAGGGAGGTCCAGTGGTTCCTAAGCTAAAGGAGGTTATAAAGGAAGTTTGAAACCTCCTTTCCTTTCATTTGGAGAATTGGAACGGCACTTATCATGGCTGCCACTGAGGAACTTCCGGGTCATTTCACTTGGTTAGGAAGGTTCCTAAGCTAAATGGATTATTGGAACGCAACCCTCATTTCTCTGACCGCCTGCTGCTTCCCCTCCTCTCTCCTCGGTTCCCCTCCTTGGCTCCTCTGCTCGCATATCCTGTGGGCGGGACTAAGTCTCGAGGAGGGGAATTAGTGAAATGAGAAAGGGCCCAAGTGTCTCTTATGGCGCGTTTCCACTGCAGGCCTCGCTCGGCCTCGCTCGGCCTCGCTCGGCCTCGCTCGGTTTGGTTAGGCCCGGCTCACTTTAATGCTGCGCTTCCATTACAGTTTAGGAACTGGGGTAGTTACTATAGTAATGCAGTGTAGGCGGAGCCGTGACGTCATCTTCAATGAGAGCCCCAGAAAAACAACACAGCCGTTAGCTGTTAGCACTCAAGCTCACAGCTCTTCATATCTGTTCAGAAACTAGACAAAAGTTAAACAAGTACAAACCACAGACTGCCTGTGTCATGGCGAATACAGTCGCTGGTTTATTTATGTCTGTATAGGCCGTTGTTGTGAGTGTGGACGGTCGGAGCATATATATAACGTTAGCTTAGCCAAGCTCCATTTAGACAACACGCATTTTAAAAGGGTTGTTCGTCTGCCGTCTGTCTGCAGATTTGTCAAAGCATTAATTCATGGTTTTTACTAACCGGTATCAGTATGTTGTTACTTCGGCATCATTTTGAAACGTGTATTACAATTAAATCACGGTCAAATATGGTCATCTTGTTGTAGTTGTAGCCCCCTTGCCAGCGATTCTCTCTCTAGTTTAGCATACTCAGCCCGACTCAGCCTGGTTGTTCCTGGCTCTAGAACCACGATTTTATGGGGCCAGAAAAACTGTGAATTAGGACCCGCTAGCCGGTACTAGGCCAAGTGGAAACGCAACCAAAAACGGGCCCCACACGGCTCGGCACGCTTAAAGCGAGCTACACGCTGCAGTGGAAACGCGCCATAATGAGACCGAAGCCTCCACAGTGTACGTGTCTCATAATAGAGCTACCAGAATTGGCTTCTCAGTGGGTGTCTCGCTGAGTGGGGAATATCTGTTAGATACGTGAACGGGTTGGTGGGGACCTGCGAGTTGTTTGTAGATGTATGTGCATTAATAAACAAGGCAAGTCAGGCTATGTCTCAACGCCGTGTATTCACATTGCAACCCAGTCTCACGGCATTTCGTGTTCACCAACACGATTTTTAATCTATTGATTCGTGTTCACCAACACGATTTGCCCATTTTTTTCGTGTTGCACAGCACGATTTTAAAAGCAATGTATTTCTACTGGTAATGTGTTTCGTGCCTGCAAGCTGCAGCACGTCTTTTTCTCCGGTCGGGTCGTGGAAGACCGGAAGCTGTGTGGTTCATAAAAACATGTTCTTACTCAATATCAAGCCACAGTTATTGCTTTTATTTTAAATCGTATAATTTCGGACTTTTGTTGTCGTCTGTGAGGAAAATAAATGGGGCTCAGAGCCTCAGGATACTGAAATCTGTATTTTTTAAATCTTTTTTTCCTTCTAATTTGTTATTCTTTTCAAAATAACACACTGTTATTTACTCACCAATAACACACAATTATCCTTGCTTTTATTTATTGGTTTAATTCCATAATCTCGGGCTTTTTTGGCGTCCGTCAGGAACTGAATTTCAAAATAAATATAACCGGAAACAGACGTAGGCATTTCGAGCGATTACCCAAGATCCTCAGCTATGGTTTTAAGCTCGCTGATTGGATGTGTTAGCCGCAATGCATGCTGGGATTTGGTGTTTATATTATATGAAATCCGGAAAACATTTTAAAATATAAAATAATACTTAATTCCGAGTGCTCTTGCTTTTCTCTTTGAAAGTCATCACATAACGGCATTGTAATACACGGTCCGGCTGCATTACATATTACATATCTGCCGTAGTTCTTTATTTAGAGAGCCCTGATGAGAAGACCTTTGGAAAAACTGGAAGAAATGGCGCCGAAACTGAATACTTGACGTGGATCATAAATATATCAACAATTAAACAACATCTTCAATTTCTCTTCACACAATACGTCTCCTTGCAGTATCAACACTAATTAGGCTGACTTTTACATTTGATCTAATTCATAGATAGGTTATATTTACACCATAACGGTGCACAGCTGATAGAAAAGGACTGTAGTTTTCAAAGATATTACTGATATTACTGATAGTCTGTAAGTCTGAAATAGTATAGCAATATGCTGTAAAATGATGTGAAAGCATGCATAAAACTATACATCTTCAGATGTTGTACATACACACTAATAATACAAAGTTATTATGGCTGTGTGCACCTTGTGTGCACCTCCTAGTGGTTAAAGCACGTTATTGAATTATTGTTTTTATGTGTTATATTTGATTAAAAAAATATTAAGAGTACATACTTTCATAGGGGGAAAGTATAAATATATAATATAAAAAATCAAGAAGATACTATAAGTGATCTCTACAATAAAACAGTTTAGTGCAGGATGTACACAGATATTAATAGGAGGAGGTGCAAAACAGAAAAACGGATTAACCTTTATTTAAACATTAAATATTAAATATTAAGCCTGACAAAGTAATTAACGTCTAATATATTGCTTTCCTGCAATGTTAACTATGTTGAAGCACTTATTTTAACTGATATTATACACATTAATTATACTCTTATGTATGTAGATAGAATAAGAAATGTGCAGAATATGACAGTTTAATGGTGGAGGTACACACATATTGATAGATGTCTTGTAATGCACTGTTGAGGAACCTGTGACCCAAGTTTTTCATTCATTGCATAACTACACCGTAGTTGTGTATGATATGTCAATAAACCTTTGAAAATCTTGAAAGGGATGTGCAAAATAGCCATAATATACAGTCTTTAATTAACTATTAGTAGAGAATAACGAGTAATGAATATACTTTATTACTTGTTTCCATTCATGTCAATTGCAGATACATGTTTAGTCTTCTCAAGCACCAACTATCAAATATCTCTCCTGATTGTTGGCACTTGACAATCACCTTACCTGAATTGTACTCAGGTGTAACTAAAGTCTGATTTAAGGGTTGTTTATATTTCACATAATTAATCAGAATCTGCAAAGTAACTCAAATAAATGCAGTGGAGTAAAAATACCAGGTTAACCTCTGAATTGTAGTGGAGTAGAATTACAAAGTATCAATGAGCTGTCATGTGGGTATATATTAATGCTATATGCTGCGCATTATGGACACAAGTGATTTTCACCCATTTATTAAGTATATGTTTTACATTTGATAACACCAATGTGTTTAATAATGGCAACTTCTAATTGTGGGAAAAACGAAAACGTTCAGTAGAGACGTCCCATAGAACATTTTGCGAAACACAATAGCCAGCATGTGTAGTTCTGGAGGGGTGTTCGATTCCAGTTTTGGATAGTCTGGCGTGGTTTCGTTCCATTTCACACAGCTGTTTGACGCTCTGCGTAACCTTACGGGAACTGTAGTCCTAAACGATAGCTGGGGATTATGGGTAGTGTAGTGTCTTCGGCCATCCTAAACTCAGAAATGTTGACAATAGCAATGATGCTCGAAATGTCCCTTATAGGCCTACGTCTGTTTCCGGTTATTTTTATTTTGAAATTCAGGTCCTGACGGACACCAAAAAAGCCAGAGATTATGGAATTAAACCAATAAATAAAAGCAAGGATAATTGTGTGTTATTGGTGAGTAAATAACAGTGTGTTATTTTGAAAAGAATAACAAATTAGAAGGAAAAAAATATTTAAAAATACAGATTTCAGTATCCTGAGGCTCTGAGCCCCATTTATTTTCCTCACAGACGGCAACAACAGTCCGAAATTATACGATTTAAAATAAAAGCAATAATTGTGGCTTGATATTGAGTAAGAACATGTTTTTATGAACCACACAGCTTCCGGTCTTCCACGACCCGACCGGAGAAAAAGACGTGCTGCAGCCTGCAGGCACGAAACACGTTACCAGTAGAAATACATTGCTTTTAAAATCGTGCTGTGCAACACGAAAAAAAGGGGCAAATCGTGATGGTGAACACGAATCAATAGATTAAAAATCGTGTTGGTGAACACGAAATGCCGTGAGACTGGGTTACACATTGAGCAGGTAATCATACAACTGAGGTATATTCACGTGAGGCAGATATATATATAACACAGGCACAATACGTCCACAGGGTGGAGCTGCAACCTAGCCTAAACCACCCTGTAACACGAGTCTCGCTTTATGCCCCTTCTGAGCAAACACCCAGTCTCCTAGCTGCTCGGGAGTTGCCGTGGGACGGCTAGTACAAGCTACCTCTTGCCGGTCTATACCGGCTAACATGGGTTTTAATGTAGCTGAGTTACTTTCTAAAATGCGGAGCCGGGCTTCTATGGCTATGATTCCCGCCTCCAACCTAGCAACTGTACTACATTTAACACACGCAGGCCTACGTCTGTTTCCGGTTATTTTTATTTTGAAATTCAGTTCCTGACGGACGCCAAAAAAGCCCGAGATTATGGAATTAAACCAATAAATAAAAGCAAGGATAATTGTGTGTTATTGGTGAGTAAATAACAGTGTGTTATTTTGAAAAGAATAACAAATTAGAAGGAAAAAAATGTGCAACACGGAAAAAAGGGGGAAATCGTGTTGGTGAACACGAATCAATAGATTAAAAATCGTGTTGGTGAACACGAAATGCCATGAGACTGGGTTGGCAATTTACATTACTCTCCAAACAAATACCCTTTGAACTTGTCAAATTGTGCCTTTGTCAACGGCTTGGTTAGGACATCAGCTACCATATCTGCAGTAGGACAATATGTATATCTTCCCCTCAGCATGTGCAGATCGTACAAAATGGTATTTGATGTCTACATGCTTGCTTCTCTGTCTGGATACAGGGTTTTTTGATAGAGCTATTGCTCCCTGGTTGTCCTCATATATCTTCACTGGTACATGTGAGCTATATATCTCCCCCTTTTAATAACTGTACAAGGTACATGCTCTCTTGAGTAGTACCCGCTAATGCCATGTACTCGGCCTCACAGGTCGATAGCGCCACTATTGGCTGCTTCTTGCTTTTCCAGGATATAACTGGACCATTTTCAGTTAAGCTGAAACAATATCCAGTTGTGCTTCTCCTATCATTTCGATCGGCTGCCCAATCAGCATCACTGTATCCCTCAAGCTTTAGGCTTTCCTCACTTTTCTTGTAATGTAGCTCTTGGTCTATAGTAGTAGTGCAGGATACCTGGTGGTGTGGCGATTCTCTGGAACAGTAAATATGATCCTTTGGTTACAGTGGTAAGATTGGACGTCGACTGGGCCATTGGTATAGAGATCAAGTATGAAAATAGGTAATTTATTATCATAAATATTTACACACCTTATGAATCATATGAAAATGAAGATGAATATCGCAATAGAATAGCATTTGTTAACGCATTCATTAAGGATAATGCCACAACCTGTGTGTATGTAGTGGGGGACTTGAATGCTGACATTTCGGATGTTAAATCTCTGTTTGGTAAATGTTTACTGCATTTTTGTAATGATAATAATCTCATACTGTCAAGTAAATCTCTTTTACCTGAGAAAAGCTTTACATATATTAGTGAAGCATGGCATACTGTGTCATGGCTCGATCACTGTATATGCACAGCTGATGCACACACTTCTCTGGACAACATTGACATTTGTTATGAGTTGGCCACTACAGATCACATTCCTTTTGAATTGACCCTAAATGTTGAAAATATTCCGGTGCTATCTGTTGATGACAATAAAACATACACAGGGAGGCTGGATTGGTCAAAGTTAAGTGAGAAGGATATTAATCACTACACCTCACTCACTGACAAATCATTAGACTTGGTTGTAATTCCTAGAGAAGCAATGCTGTGCAGTGACACCAACTGTAAAAATGCGCAGCATGGTAGTGATCTATGTTTTACATATGATCTTATTATTGATGTGTTAAATGCCTCAAGTGAGGGTTTTTACAACAGTAAGAAAAAGGAGCATAGTATAAAACCTGGATGGAATGAACATGTGTCTGAGCTCCACACTGCTGCGAGAGATGCTTTTAAATTGTGGGCCGAATCAGGAAGGCCGAGGCAGGGGTCTTTGTTTGAACATAAACAGTCCACTAATGCCAAATATAAGTATGCTGTCTGCTTCATTAAAAAAAGTGAGGACACAATGAGGGCTGACTCACTTGCCAGAAAGCTGCGCAACAATAGTTGCTATGATTTCTGGAAAGAGGTCAAAGTCATAAACAGCTGTAAGACTCCCTTACCGTCTTCCATTGAAGGAGTGTGTGGGTCAGGCAGCATCGCAGAACTGTGGCGACAACACTATTATGAGTTGTTCAACTGTGTTAAGAGTGATGCATTTGTGGTTGTAAAGGTTGACTCCACTGAAAACGTTACAGTTAGATCAGAGGAAGTCTACAACACTATAATGAAACTAGAAAATAACAAAGCTTGTCGCCCGGATCTCATCTCAGCTGAACACTTAAAACATGCCAGTCTTAAGCTTGCTCCTCTTCTTGCTCTGTGTCTTACTGGTTTCCTTAATCATGGTGTCTTACCAGATTCCATGTTATCTGTGCTACTTGTGCCAGTCATCAAGGATAAAGCTGGGAAGATTAATGGCATTGATAATTACAGACCCATTGCTTTAGCTAGCATTCTCTCCAAAGTGTTGGAGAAAATTATGTTGGATCGGCTGGAAAGGTATATTACCACAGCTGACAACCAGTTCGGTTTTAAAAGAAAACACGGCACTGATATGTGTATTTTTGCTTTAAAAGACATTATAGCAAAATACAGAAGCCATAATTCCACCATGTTTCTGTGTTTTATTGATGCTTCCAAGGCATTTGATCGACTGAATCAATTATTTGACAAAATGTGCCAGAGAGGGGTACCCAAGTACATAATAAGGATCTTAGCCTTTTGGTATGCACATCAGACTATGCAGGTGAAGTGGGGCAATACTGTGTCTGAACATTTTTATGTTAGTAATGGAGTCAAGCAAGGTGGGATTTTATCTCCTTTGTTGTTTAATCTGTACATGGATGATCTGTCTGGGAAACTGAATTTGTGTAAAACTGGCTGTGTCATCGGAGCTACTGTTGTCAACCACCTTATGTACGCAGATGATTTCATCTTCTCCCCATGCAGTGCTGGCTTACAACAGCTTCTGAGGACTTGTTCCCAGTATGGCATTGATTTTAATATTAAGTATAATGCCAAGAAGAGTAGCATCATGATTGTGAGAAGTAAAGAGGATAAAAAGGCTGTATTTCCTAATTTTATTCTCAGTAGCAACATTCTTCTTGTGTGCAGTGAGATTAAGTACCTTGGTCATTATATCTCTGATGATCTCACAGATGACAAAGACATCCATAGACAACGCTGCAAACTGTATGCCCAGGCAAACATATTAATGCGGAAGTTTCACAAGTGCTCTGTAGATGTCAAGGTATCACTTTTTAAAGCTTTCTGTACACCATTGTACACGGCTCACCTGTGGAGTAACTACAAGGCTAGAAGCATGCAAAAATTAAAAGTTGCATACAACGATGCTTTACGGTTGCTGCTGAGGGTACCGAGATGGCACAGTGCCAGCCAGCTGTTTGTTAACTTGGGGGTACCTACTTGTCAAGCACTTTTAAGAAAGTTAATGTACAAATTCATGTGTCGCCTGGAAGACTCGGACAATAATGTTATCTCGATTTTAATTAACCCTCTGAAGAGTTCTACCCGGTTCTCTTCCATGATTTGGAGACATTGGCGCAACAGCCTCTACAGGCGGTGAGCATGTGTTTGCTCGCTGTGATTGGACTGATTTTATGTTTTTATCCGTTTGTTTTTATCAGTTTTGTGTTTAGCTTTTTATCTTATTTATTGATGAGTGTTTTGTCTTTTTGTGATATGGACCTTGAGTCTGAAATAAAGATTGGAAAAAAGTACCCTTTAGATACCTCAACAGTTGTTTTGCTGCAGCCCAATGTTGTTGTTTTGGTTCTGCTAAGTGTTGTGATAGTTTACTCACAATCCAGCTCAGATCAGGTCTAGTACATGTCATGATAATATCAAGCTACCTACTATCTCTCTGTATCCTGTTGAATTGATAACTTCACCCTCAGTGTCAAAATGTAACTTTTGCTCGCATGGAGTTGACCTTGGTTTGCACTCTGACATGCCAAACCTCTCTAGCATCTTTGCTATGTGTCTCTTTTGGCTCATTTTGATCTCCCCCTCACTCTGTGTAAAGTCGATACCTAGGAAGTGTTTAAATTCACCCAAGTCTTTCATTTTAAACTTCCTCTTCAACATCTCTTTGACATCTGTTACGTGCAGCAGTTAGTGCTTGTGTGTGTGTGTTTCTCTCTCTCTCCCTGATTGTCTCCAGGTGCAGCCTCTCCCCCAGGTGCTCCCAATCCTCAATCAGAGCTTCCATAAAGGACCTGAGGAAGGCTGCAGTGGCGTCTCTCCTTCTCCCCTGTGTTAGTATAGTGTCTCTGTGTGAGGCCTAGTTTAACCTGTTAAGTTTGTTTTGCAATTTGGCTGGTGAGCCTCTTTACTTTTTTATTAATTAAAACCTCACTTTGTGGCTACAGCATTCAGTTTCCTCTCCTTTTTCTCTCGGCCGGTTATTTTGTGTGTTGTTACTTCCCTTTGTACCCCTAGATTTAAAAGGGAATGTAACATGGGGGCTCGTCCAATCTTTCAGAAAAATAGTGAGTATTTGTTTGTGGTTTAGTGTTGATTATTGTGTTTGGTAGCATTGACTTCCTCAGTTTAGATAGGGGAGTGTCTAGCTGGGCTAAATCAGTCTTTCCTTCAGGCACTCATTTTTTATTTTGCCTTTTTTATTTTCGGGGTAATCCTGGGTGGGGATGTATTCCCTGTTGGGGGCAGGCGTTTCAGGGTTTCGGCCGCTGATGAAAGCGTAATTAAGGAGCACTATTGGAGTGACTTTGATGGTTATTGGACTCAGGATTAATTCATTTGGATTACCGCTGTATGAAGAAATTAAATGACTGCGTGGAAGTGGAAACAATTCACAAAGGGATTAAACTGTTTAAAACACATGCTCAAAGTAAGCCGGATTTTGCAGATGTGTTTATGTGGATTCAAAAGAGACCGATCTGATCGGAGGAACTGTGACGAATAATCCAACTGAAACCGGCATGGACAATGACTATGTTTTAAAAATGCGCTTATCCAGAAAACCCTGGTTTAGACACTTTAAGGGCAGAAGAAACATTTCTATTAAAGAAAGAATTATACATTTCTGTCTTTTTATGCCTTTAATAGCTACTAACTTGAATTTGTATTCTAATTAATCAATTTTATTTATTTTTTATTGTAATTTAGAGACAAGGCTTTTAGTGACAATCATGTATTGCTTTACAATTATATGTAAAAAAAGAAATAGAAAAGAAAGTCTGAATATGATATTTGGCCTCAAATCATCTGAGGCCTGGCGCCCCCCCTGCGATATGTGGCGCCCCCCAAGGGGGGCGTGCCCCCCAGGTTGGGAACCACTGCTCCAGAAGATAGGTAGGTAAGTTGTGTTAGGCAGGATCTGGGGAAGCTGGTTATTAGAAAGGGTCGATGTTTGTGTAGCCTCAGATATTTTGCCTGTTGAGTGAGGTGATTTAAGTGTGAGTGTTGAAAATTAGTTTGTGTGTTTAGTATGGCCTCCCTTGTGTGGAGTGAGTCCTCTGATACTGGTTCTAAATTAGATGCCAGGTTGAAAGTGAGGTTAGCTCGTCTCCAGTGGGAGAAGGAGGAGCGTGAGCGAGAGTTTCAGCTCAGGAGGGAGCTGGAGATCAGAAAGTTAGATGCAGACACAGCTTTCAGGATGCGTCAGCTAGAGCTGCAGACAGGTTCAGTTGGTACCTCTTCGGGTACACAGCCATTGTCAGGTTCTGCTGCTGCTTTTGATGTTGGTAGCAACATTCAGCTGGTCCCTGTCTTTCGTGAGTCAGAAGTGGAGACCTTCTTTAGTGCATTTGAGCGCATTGCTGCTGCTCTGCGCTGGCCAGAAGAAGTGTGGCCATACTTGTACAGTGCAAGCTAGTCGGCAAGGCTCAGGAGGCTTGCTCTTCTCTTTCTGTCGAGGATTGTATGGTGTATGACAAAGTGAAAGGTGCTGTTCTCAGGGCATATGAGCTTGTGCCTGAGGCCTACAGGCAGCGTTTCCACGGCCTGAGGAGAATTTCTGGCCAGACTTATGTGGACTTTGCGAGGGAGAAGAAAATCCTCTTTGACAGGTGGTGTAGAGCTTGTAAAGCAACTGCGGCACGTAACAACATCACTGAGTGAGCCGTTTTTATTGGCCGCTATAAGTAGGTCATCTACCCATATCAACAGAATAACTCTTTCTTTCTCAGACTCTTTTCTGTATACACAATGATCAGCATCATTTTGCACAAACCCATTCTCTGTAAGATGATCATGCAGTAACTTCTTCCAGTTTCGCCCGGATTGCTTTAAACCATACAATGACGCACACTAAATGTTCCCCTGTTTTGGATTTTTCTTCAAAACCTTCGGGCTGTTCCATATATAACTCGCAGTCTATTGGTGCATGGAGATAAGCTGTCTTCACATCCATTTGGTGTAGGATAAGATCCTCCTGTATAGCCACCTGCATCAATGTACGTACAGAAGTCATATTTGCTGTCGGTGAAAACGTTTCCTTGTAATCAATTCCCTCTACTTGCTAGTCTTTAGCTACATATCTGGCTTTACAAATCTCAGATCCATCTGGGCTTTCCTTTACTGCATATACCCAACGACCTCTCACTGCTTGCTTGCCCTTTGGCAGTGTGGTCAGACTGAAGGTCTCATTCTCTGTTAAAGAGTTTATCTCCTCTTTCATTGCATCAGCCCACATTTTTGATTTCTTAGAGCCTACAGCCTGCATGTATGTTTTGGGTATGTCACAAGCAACCCTGTAGAAATAATCTACATTTTCACCTTCATCATTACAATCACCCTTACACTGATACTCCATTAAATATTTTGGAGCGTTCCTTTGTCTAGTGGGATAGCGTCGTGCACTCTCTCCCTGTTCACTTTGAGTACCATCTGTCTGGATCTGACTAGCCTCAATATTCTCCTCACTATAGGACTGTACACCCACATTAGGCTCTCTGATTCTGGTTCACCATTTTTGTCCCTGCTGGTGTTGTGGGAATAGTTTCTCCATAAGTGTCAAAATCCATATTATGATTTGTCTGAGTCTGACTATCTGCACTACTCTTTGTGATACATTTTACCAGCCTATGTTTCAGGACTTTCCCTGTCTCAGGATAAAATACTTGGAATGCTGCCCTATATTTGTTGTATCCTACAAAAATACCCTTTGCACATCCAGAATCTAGCTTCTTCTTATCCTGTTTATACACGTAGCATTCAGAGCCAAATATTTTCATGTTGGACAAGTTGGGTGTTTTGCCAGTAAAAACATCGTATGGTGTCTGCTCTAGACGCTTACAGTAACACCTGTTACGTATCTGTGCTGCTGTACAGCATATGTCCATAACTGCTTTGGGAGTTTACTCTCCAATAGCATGCATCATGACATCTCAAATAAGGTCCTCCAACTTTTCTCAGCAGTACTGTTCAGGTGAGTATGGGGCACTTGTCTCGTGCCTTATCCCTTTCGTCCTAAGTAAAGTTTGAAACTCATGCCCAGTGAATTCAGTACCGTTGTTGTCAGATCTTATGCACTTAATGTGTCCATATGGAGCAGTATCCGCTATGAATTTTTCAGTAGCTTTTGCTGTATCACTCTTTGCTTTGATAAAGTAGGGAAAAATCATCCCACTATAATCATCAGTAAATGCTATTGCATATCTGTACCCGTCTTTATCTGCTGGTTATATTGGACCGCATAGGTCTGTATGTACTAGCTCTAGCTCTAGTACTGTCTTAGTTTTTGCATCTGCCTGCCTGTTTCTGCTTTGAGTAAATTTCCCCTGCGTATATGTTTCACAGTTATGGTTAGACATGTCATGTTTCCCTTTGATCGACATACCTTTCCATACCACTTTCTCAAGTTTAGACACATCCTCAAAATTAAAATGACCAAGTATTCTATGCCATGTCTGGATGTCATGACAACAATTACAAACATAATCAGTATTTTCATCCTCTACTGTGCTAAGGTAATATAGCCTACCATACACATCCATTTTAAACTAAGTACCATTTTGATGAATCAGCCAATCATCACCGTCCTTGAAGCGGACCTCAGCTCCGCTGGCTGTCGCTGCTTTCACGGAGAAAATGTCCTGTGGAAAAGATGGGATGTAAAGCGCTCGTTTGAGCCTCGTTTTCACTTGCCGTCCCTCGCTGTCGAGCAGAACAACTTTGGCTTCTCCTCATCTCTCGTTTTCGTTCCATCTGCCAGCTCTATCACATGGTCCTCGGGTCTAAAGCTCTTATCGATTGTCTTAAACTTTGCCGGGTCATTAATCATGTGTGTCGTGGCACCACAGTCGACTATAAGACCTCTCTTATTTCCTACTTGATTTTGACAGTCACTTATTTTTAAAAAGAATGATGTACCGGTATCATCCTCCGTGTCTCCGTCTGCCTTCTTCACCTGATCACGGCCCAGCCCTCTGCCTCGGCCCCTTCCTCTGTGTGGCGTGTCCCACCGTCGCTCCTCTCGCCTCGCTTGGATCTCGTTAGGGCATGTCCTAGCCATATGCCCCATCTTTCCGCATGTGTAGCATTCAGTGTCGGCTAAGTCCATCTTCTTCCCTCTTCCACGTCATTGTGTCCTCGCCCCGCTAGTCCTCATAACGCCGTCCTCGTCCGCATTCATGTCACTCATCCTATATTTGTCAGTGCTCTCATAGCTCCGCAGTTTAGCTTTGAACTCACCGAACGTTAGACGGTCGTTGGTTTGAGTGACGTGCAGGACAAACGGGTTGAATGAGTCCGGTAACCCCTTCACTACCATGGCAATCTGCAACCCGTCACTGATATTTTCTTCAGCCCTTCTCAAAGACGTGAATATAGTCTCCGCTCGAATAATATAATCAGTAACAGTCTCGTTGCTTGCTTTGTGGAGAGAAGAGAGTTCACAGTACAGGCTCACGACTCGTGGTTTGTCCTTTCCTGCGTAGTGCTCTCGGAGTATTGCCAACGCTTTTCTTCCATCTCGTTTCGCGTCTCTCATTATGAGTGATAAACTCTTATTATCCAGACACTGCACTAATTCAGCATATGCTTCTGCATTCTTTGTTGCGTCTTCTTCAAGTGCTTGTTCGTCGTTGTAGTCTATCGCTGGCTCTTCCAGGATAACTTCACTGAGGCCGCGCAGTTCCATGTGCGCCAAAAACCTCGTCTCCCATAACTCAAAGTTTTTCTCGTCACCGTCGAATAACAACTTAAACCACCTTTGGCCTCCTTGACTGGGCCCATAACCTGTTGCGTGAGACATTATATTCAGCAGAAGTCTCCACGTTTGCGGTCAACCAAAGTAGCTTGTAAGTATGCTAACGGACAGAAGAAACACATGACCACATCGCTCAGAGTTTGGCCTGGTGTACTGGGCCTGCGCATGCTCATTAGCATCACCACGTTTCAGGCACATTCTGATGATGTCATACACATGAACTGAAACATGACTTTGTTATTATACAAATATGCTCAACAAGATCATTTGTTCAAACTGGCTTCACTCACTTTAATTGCTCCTTTGAATGTAATTGTCCTCTGTGGTTTCCTACTCAACACATTTTTGTATTGTAATGCCACTCATATTTTATTTTTAATTGTATTGTGACATTGAATGTTTTGAAAGGTGCCCTAAAAGTGTATTATTGATCTTATATCTGTGCCTATATCACACTATTAATGTTCCTTATTTTATATTGATATACAGCTCTCTTGCGCCTTGAGTGTGTTAATTGTGATTTGAGAAGCCACCGGAATTCATTTTAAACACTTTTATTGCTTGCTCGTGAGTGGTTTTTCTGCAGCGTCTCTGGTTTTCAGTACTAGAATAGGATTTCCTTCACAATAATCAGATGTATTAGTTGAACAACAAAGCATTATTAGCAAAGTGCAGCTTAATTGTTAATTGTACTCATTATGAAGGACTCCTTTGTGTGTTCAATTATCAATAAATGTGAAAGATGGTGGTTAATTCTTTTTTTTAAATGCAATAGTTATTATCGTGTTATATATAAAATATTAAGCTGTAAAATAAAGTTGTTCAGCTACATATAATGCAATAAACAGTTCAATGTCCATGATATAGACTTACTGTATGTGTATGAAATACATGTTAATAAAATAAAGGTTGTTGTGTATAAGCAAACTGTAGTTGCACAATCAAGAAAGTATAATCTGTTCATGTTGTGACAGGTAGGAACATAGTTGATTCAATTACAAGTTCAAACCTGTGTAGAAATAATCTGAATATTGTTTTTAAATGGATTTTCTCTTTTATGACATGGATCTGATAAGATGTAATGCTAAAGGGTTTAATTTTCCTTATAAACTCTATTAAAACATATTCCCAGAAAAAAAGGTCAATAGCTTTCCATAATTCTATCATTTCATTCACTATGCTTTCCCAATGATTTGTTTTATAAACTACTGTCAGGTCAGCAGAGAAAATGTAAATTGAAGCTAGGCTAGCATAATAATTTGGTTACACATTTTAATGTACAGTATGCCTAAAACCTATTGTTCATATTACACACTGACACAATTATCATTCCATAAATCAGTCTCAAACACGGAGGCGTTCAGATCATACATCAGGATTAACAGCTCTCTGCTTAGCAAACAAAAATATATGTAAATATGCTCATAATCACATAGCTAGATTGGGTTGAAGTGCATATTATGGCAAACTTTGCTACAGATCCAAAGAAAATCAATATGTTCTCCATTGTGCCCTTGCAAAATAAACATTTAATGACAAATAAAGCTTGAGGCCACAACGACCTTTAAAAAGGTTTTTGTGACCCAAATGTTGGACTTGTCAATAGATACTTAAATGTCAAACTGTCAACTGGCCTGACTTGAAAGGACACATGTGTTATCCCCTTAAAACACCCACACAACTGATCTTGTTATGTTTCCAAGAGCATTATCAAATCATCCTTCCGAATAATAAAAAATAAACATTACATGATACACCCTTAAAGCTTTTGATTGGCTTTTGAAAAGAAAGGAAGCTATGATTGGAGGTTATTTTGCCTCAGAGGAGTGGTTTTCAAACATCAGACCTAGTCACATATAAATGTGGCAGCAAGGCTTAGTACTCTTGGGGACTATCCAGGTCAAATTGCTGTGAAATCATGGCGAAGCACTGGAGTTTCACCTGTTTAGTGGCACTAGCCTTGCTAGGATGCTCAGTTAGAACCCAAGCTCAACCAAAAGCTCAGAACTCACGCTGGCAAGACCCTTCACCACGGATGGTACACTTTGAAAATCAACCTATAAGATCTACTCAATAAAATAGGCGTAACAATTTGCACACACTTCTTTTGAGTAGATTTTACCCAATGTTTTTGGGTAAAGGTTACTATTATTTAATATAAAAGACTTACTTTAAGAAATTAAGTAAAAATCTAACTCAATTACTTAATAAAACGTATTACTTATAAATGAGTAATATTTACTCCTAATCGTAGGCAGCTATTTACTTAATAATTGATCCATATTACACATTAATATTACTTTATTAGTAAGGTTACCAGTAAACAATATATTGCCACACACAAGATTGTATTGATCATGTTTTTTTTTATTGACCAAATGTATAAGTGCAATATGGTCATACATTGAGATTATTTAAACAGTTAAGTGCATTTCAATTGTTAACACTGAGCAGAATCTTCAAAATAGTCATACAATCACATTGTTTTAACAGTAAAGTGCATGGAAATTGTAAACATTTTTAACATAATCTTCCAAGTGCAATTTACTCAACTATTAAAACCTTTAAGTGCCAGTAAACAGTCCACTTTTAACAGAAAAAGGTTTCTCCACATCCATTACATTCCACATCACATTATTTTGTGTTTGTGTCACTCGGCACTAAAACAAGTCAACATCCACATCCACTTCAGAACAAATTGTTTATTTGAGGCTCTGGACCTGTTTGAGCAGCTTGGCTCCATCAAGCTCCAAAAACAGTTTTTAGAATACCTCAAATGTGTATTTGAGCTTGTTGGGGTATTCCCAACCCAGTCTCACAAAAAAACGTGTAATAACTACGTTGGTCCACAATGTAGGATGTAGTATTTCTACAAAAACGCCTCTGAAATTGTAAGATCCCTACGTTTTTTTTCACCATTCATTCCAATGGTCTAGATCAGGGGTTCTCAAAGTTTTGATGAGTGAGGGCCAATTTAGGTACCCAATATTGGATTGAGGGCCACCCAAGAAAAAACCGAACACAAAATAATTCCAAAACAAATCCTTTCTTTATTGTACTAACCAATTACCGCAACTCGCGAGATGCCTAGTTGCCATGCAACCAGTAGTCTAGCAAACTTTCCACAAGCTGTCATTCATAATTTCGGAATGACAACCCAGGGGGTGCAGTTTTACCATTCTTAACCCTCTGGAGTCTAAGGGTATTTTCTCGATTTTTAGATGTTTTCTTAAATCACCTTTTAAATGTATTTCTTCTAACATGGCACCCCATGTGTTACATATCAAAATGTTCAGGACAATCTCTGGTCTTGCTATATATGCATATTGCTCACCTTAGAGCACTGTTTCATGAGATAAGTAGCTCAAAATCTTAAAATGTGACATCTGATTTTTGGAAAATCTTCAAAACTCTTGTGAAAACACACATTTACTCATGTGATCGAATTGTTTTGGTGTTTTAGATTTGGTTACCAAAGTCCTAGGATCACAAAGGCAGTGAAATATTTGAATTACACTGTATATAAATGTGTTATTCATGTCTAAAATTAAAAAAGTTAAATTCAAATTTTGAGTAAAACAGGTGTTTATCACTCTACTTTCACCACAGCAGGGACTGAGATACATTAGGACTGAATAATGACTTCATATTACATACCAAGGTTCATGTGATGTGTACAAATACAAATTGAGCATTCAACCTTTTTTTTTCAACCAACAATTTATTATAAATATGTTTTTTTCAACCAACTATTTATATAAATATAAGAAACTGGAAAATATAACTATTTACAAAATTGAACATCAGCACTTTCAACCAACTATTCATTATACAATGTCAAGACAGTGTCAAGGTCTTTGTCTGTCTTCCAAGACAGTGGGTCTGGCTGCTGTGTAGGTGGGGGTGATGGTGCATGGGCTGCTGTGTAGGTGGGGTGTACAAGTGCTATACGAGACCTCCACGAGACCTCCTTGCTGGCTGGGTTGAAGGTGATGGCTGTGGTGGAGCCTTTGTGCTGAGGTGTATCTTGACCTGGTGGCAGCCGCAGATGGAGGTGGAGGCAGCTGTAGTGATGCTGGTCTGCTGGTCCTTGGTGGTGATGGCTCTGGTGAAGGCCCTTGAGCCACAGTAGATCTTAACCTGGGGGCCGGCACAGATGGATGTTGTGGCTGCTGGATAAACGCCGCCTGTGTAGGACAATAATTACAACTAATTTCATTGAAATAAAGTTTAGGTAAAATGTTGCTCAAGCACAAATAACAATGCACACATAAAAATAAAGTTTGGGAGGTTGCAGAAGGAGTCTCTCTCGATCTCTCTCTCTCTCACTCACACACACACACACACACACACACACACACACACACACACACACAACACACAACACACACACACACACACACACACACACACACACACACACACACAACACACACACACAGGTATTTCCAGTTACTTTACATTCAGTATAAAATCACAGACACACATATACATAGGCTACATCTGATTACAAAGTCTCATCTGTACAGGACGGTTAAAATAATAACAGGCACACATAATAAATAAATCTATGACCATGTCTCATCTGTACAGAACAGTATGATAAATAATCGATGGCAAAAACATGTCACTGTAAATGTCTCCGTTGTGGGGACGAATAAAGATTAATTTAATCATCTACACATGTAATCTCACTTTTACACACCAAAATAACGTTAACACAGAGTAAACGTTTGCTAATGGAGAGTCTATTTTATCCCAATAAAAAGTTCATGACTATCGATAAAAAATATATCAATAAACCAATTTTTTTTGCGGTATTCCCCACACATTGCCAGTACACAGTTGTTGTCTTTGTGTTCTTCTTCTTCTTCTTCTTCTTCTTCTTCTTCTTCTTCTTCTTCTTCTTCTTCTTCTTCTTCTTCTTCTTCTTCTTCTTCTTCTTCTTCTTCTTCTTCTTCTTCTTCAGAAGAGTCAAAGACTTCAGATTCTGAGGCTCTATCTTCACTGCTGCTAGCGAAAAAAATCTCTAGCAAAGTCGGCAACTGTAAAGTTTTTTGTAACCATTTTCTCTGTCTCTCTCCCCTCACAGACGTAAACTGATGGGAGACACGTGGTTTATGTTTTGTTTACTTGGTGGGTAGGTCCTTAGTGATTTCTCGATGTCCATTGGTCATTTCAGACCGTGATGGCTGCCGGCCGAGATTTCCTTGACGGACACACAAATCCACCAATCCCACACAGTGTAAAGTCAAGCTGCTTTGAGCGGCCATATTGCTGCGGTGGCCCTGGTTACAGTCTCACAGGAGATACAGCTGGAAAGCTACTCTTCCAGCGATTCCGCGGATATACTAATCTGAAGATATAGATACCAACCATGGAGGATTAAAATATAACGCACTGCATTTCAGCGTGTCACATATAACTATCGCGGGCCGCCAGAACATTTCCGAGGGCCGCCATTGGCCCGCGGGCCGCACTTGAGAACCCCTGGTCTAGATCTATGTCACGTGGATCTTCAAATTTCTCCCTGCAGCAAAAAAAAACATGGCCAAACTTCGTTTTATTCTCGGTGTAAAATGCACATATTTTAACGTTAGTTTGGCCATTAAAATGCGTTTTGATGTCATTTGATGCGAGAAATATGAGTTGTTATCTCAGATTATGTGTGCAGTGGATGCACATGATCTTTAGTTGCTAGTTATTACGAAAATTACTTCAGGAAATTGTGTATATACAACGTTTTCATTGTTCACCCAGGTGGTTGCTAGGGATGCTGCTATCGATATTATTTCTGTTATGTTGTGTAACTGTTTAATGGTGTTTATCGTTATTGCTACCCCCTTCCCCGTCAATGTATAGTGTTGGTCCACAGCGCAATGTATTAGTTTAACAAAATCCGCATCTAAAATTGTGGACATACGTTATTTTCCCTAGTGCAATTTCTCCATTTACTCAACAATAACACATAATTATCCTTGTGTTTATTTATTGTTTGATTAATAAACACAAGTTGGAGTCCGTCAGGACCGAGGGTCGGAGCAGCTCATTTGCTTTACAGAATATTACACCCGGAAGTAAGTATTCTCTCCACTTCGCTTGACAAACCCTGTGATAGTCCTCAAGCTCTGTGATTGGAGAGTGTGCAGAGCGTCGAACAGCACTTTGAAATGGGATGGAACCACGGGCAGACTGTCCAAAACTGGATTTGAACGGGTCTATGGCACGTCTCTACTGGAGTTGTAGTTTTTAAAAGACGTTTTCATATTTCCCAAAATAAGAAGTGGCCAGTATTAAACTGTGTACATCCCTGGAGGTTTAGGGGATAGGAAACACTCAAATGTAAACATATAATTAATAAAAAAAATTGCTTGTGCCCATAATGGGTAGCATTACCCACATGGCCAGCTAAGGTCAGAAGAGCTTTAGTTAAACAGCTGCGTCTTATGTTTTGTGACCCCTCCTGTTGTTAATTGATAAGCTGAAACATGCACTTGTCAAGGTTCAGAGGCACATTTTGCAAATATGGCAGTAGCCATCGATCGTCTTAAGATAAGATATACTGTATTGATCCCAAGTTGGAAACATTTGCGTTACATCAGCATGTGTACAGTTTGTAAATATGCAGTGGTGTTTATTTGTAAATCATTTAGTATAATCACACAAATTCTGTGTTTATATTTAATAATTCTGTGTTCTTTATTTATTGATTGTTCATACCTGACAAGGCCGGAGATGAAAAACTTGGTCGCAGGTTCCTCAACAGTTGCATTACAAGACATCTATCAATATGTGTGTACCTCCCCCATTACATTGTCGTATTCTGCACATTTCTTATACTATCTACATACATCTTATATAAGAGTATAATACATATGTATATATCAGTTAAAATAAGTGCTTCAACATAGTTAACATTGCTGAAGGTATACACAACGTTTTTCATTCAATGCATAACTACACCATAGTTGTGTAGGCCTATATGATATGTCAATAAACCTTAGAAAATATTGAAATCTTGAAAGGGATACAAAATTATATATTATATACAGTCTTTAATTAACTATTAGTAGAGAATAACGAGTAATTAATATACCTTTATAGGGATCCTATTAATATCTAATAATAAAAATAATGAAATTCAATAACATGCTTTAAACCACTAGGTGTCCCCTTTATATCCAGCTGTGCACCTTTATGGTGTAAATACAGCCTATCTACCAATTGGATCAAATATAAAAGTCAGCCGAATTAGTGTTGATACTGCAAGGAGACGTATTGTGTGAAAAGAAATGTAAGATGTGTTTAATGGTTGATATATTTATGATCCATTGTCACGTTTTCAGTGTTGGCGGCAGGTCCTCATGTTTGTCGAGAAGTCTTCTCACCAGGGCTCTATAAATAGAGAACTACGGTAGATATGTAATATTTAATGCAGCCGAACCGTGTATTACAATGCCGTTATGTGATGACTTTCAAAGAGAAAAGCAAGCACACTCGGAATAAAGTGTTTTCGGTCTGTTTCCGGTATTTGTTTATGACGATGTGATGTGAGATGTGAGACTGGAATTGCACAGGGGAAAATAACGTATATGCCACAATTTTAGATGCGGATTTTGTTAAACTAATATGTTTGCGCTGTGGACCAACACTATACATTGACGAGGAAGGGGGTAGCAATAAAGATTACACCATTAAACTGTTACACAACCTAACAGAAATAATATCGATAGCAGCGTCCCTAGCAACCACCTTGGTAACAATGAAAACGTTGTATCGACACAATTTCCTGAAGTAATCTTTGTAATAACTAGCAAACTAAAGATCATGTGCATCAACTGCACACATAATCTGAAATAACAACTCATATTTCTCGCATCAAATGACATCAAAACGCATTTGAATGGCCAAACTAACTTTAAAATAGGCATTTTACACAGAGAATAAAACGAAGTTCGGCCATGTTTTTTTTTCAGCCATTGGAATGAATGGTGAAAAAAAACGTAAGGATCTTACAATTTCAGAGGCGTTTTTGTAGAAATACTACGTGCTACGTTGTGGACCAACGTAGTTATTACACGTTTTCTTACGAGACTGGGTTGGTATTCCAGGTTGAGGGCGTAGATGCACAATGCACAAGCCTTTGTTTGGTTTCCGCACAAATTCAGAACTCTGGCCCTTTCTCATTTCATCAAATCCCCCTCCTCGACTCCTCGGTCCTCCGGTAGTGACCCGGAAATGAATTTTAGCGCACCATGTTGAAGGACATCTCATTTCTCTAAATGCACTTCGAGGACCGAGGATCGAGCGTCGAGGATGCTCTCTGGAGGAGCTATAACCGAGGATAAACTGATGGGTCCTCCATGGCTCCTTCGTGGATGCATTTCCGGGAACAGAGATGTTTCAAAGAGTCGTGACGCACGGCTGGACGTATCTCAGCCAATGACAGCTCTGCATGCATCCCCTGGATATTATTTATTAACTGCTCTCATCGCAACGCGATGTTTACAGAGAGAACAGCTGTGAGGTCCGTGCAGAAAGCAGAGCAATGTGTAAAATATACAGGGTTGGGTTACGTAACGGCGTTACGTAATCAGAATACAAAAATCAAGTAACTGTATTCAGCTCGCGTTACATTTCAAAAACGAGTAACCTGATTACAGTTACTTTCATAAACCTGAAGTGAATACATTTTGGATTACTTATTGGAGTTATTGGTGGAAAGATTTCCTCACAACATTTAATATTCATTACTAAAGGTATACCGAATCATCACAGTGATGATCCAAAAAAGGAAGCGTTTGAAAAAAAAGGGGCGGGTCCACTCAATGAAACGATAACAACGAAACATGGAGGAACAAAGTCTGCGTTTAAATCGCGCGTCTGTGTGTGTGTGTGTGTGTGCGTGCGTGCATGCGTGTGTGTGTGTGTGTGTGGTTAAAACACATCAGCCACACCGCTCTTTAGCCTTTCTAATGATTCTGAAGGTAAACACAGTGAAGGCGGTGCGTGAAAGGCACGGCGCGCTCGTCTTCTCAGAGGCTGAGTTAACCCTCCCGCTGCCTCCTGGCGCTGCAGAGATTTCATGAAGTGAAGGAGGTGTTCCTTCTATAAAACAGCTGTGGGCAGCAGATACTGTGAGTGTCACGGACATGAATTCATAGATCAAGGCAGACTGGTGCACACACTCTCCTGTTTGCAAATCCGGTGCTTAAACAAAAATACACCCCTGGCCGAAATGTCCTTAAAATGAAGTCCGAGTTCGAGATTTTAATTCATGTCCTGCCAGCACTGGCAGGACAGAAGGCGACACGCCCGTTCTAAGCCGTGTCCCTCACTCCTCACATCTTAAGATGCATCCCCAACAAGTGTATTATGTTGTTACATCGTTTCAGATGTTATGTTTCAGTTGTGCTCTTGATAAGCCATTAAAACAGTAAAAACACGTTCAGTTTCCTTTTGCTTTTTGTGTCTCCTGTTCACCAAAACATACCCATCTGTTATGGAAAAAGAAAGTAATCTAAAAGTAATCTAAAAGTAATCTGATTACGTTACTTTTTTAAGACACGTAACTGTAACTGTATTCGGATTACTTTCAGAGCCATGTATTCAGTAATCAGTAACTGATTACATTTACAAAGTAACCCTCCCAACCCTGAACATATATATCACTCAGTATAACATTACTACATTACTCTCTGTATTTGCTGTAGTTTAGTAGATATCTACAAACAAAGAGTCGATATTTTTCTAAAACCATCCAGTGCTTCACATAAAAAATACTCAACGGCTGTACCCTGATTATATCACATTACATTACATTGCATTTAGCTGACGCTTTTATCCAAAGCGACTTACAATAAGTGCATTCGACCAGGAAGACACAACCCTGAAGGAAAAAGAATCATATAAGTACATCAGGTTTCATAGAGCCAAGTATTTCAAGTGCTACTCAACTGGCTATAGATAAGCCAGTCCTTTATTAGTATATAAGTGCTCCGTTAGCAGTTATTTGTTAGTAATTCTATCGCTCGAAGTGGAGTCGAAAGAGATGAGTTTTCAGTCTGCGCCGGAAGGTGTGTAAGCTATCTGCTGTCCTGATGTCGATGGGGAGCTCATTCCACCGTTTTGGAGCCAGGATAGCAAACCCACGTGTTTTTGCTGATGGGAACTTGGGTCCCCCTCGCAGCGAGGGTGCAGCGAGTCGTTTGGCTGATGCAGAGCGTAGAGCACGCGCTGGGGTGCACAGTTTATCCATGTCCTGGATGTAGGAAGGGCCAGATCCATTTGCAGCATGGTACGCAAGTACCAGTGTTTTGAAGTGAATTCTAGCAGTTACCGGAAGCCAATGAAGGGAGCGGAGGAGCGCGTGGTGTGGGAAAATGTAGGAAGGTTGAAGACCAGACGAGCCGCTGCATTCTGGATGAGCTGCAGAGGTCGGATGGCACATGCAGGTAGACCAGCCAGGAGGGAGTTGCAGTAGTCTAGGCGTGAGGTGACGAAAGCCTGGACCAGAAGCTGGGTCGCTTTCTGGGTCAGCTGGGGACGCATCCTCCTGATGTTGTAGAGCGTGTATCTGCAGCAACGGGTTGTAGCAGCGATGTTTGC